>NC_135977.1:678648-808417 GCF_053455715.1 Rhinoraja longicauda
CGTTGTTCTATCCTTCCCCCCCCCCCTCATGGCAGTCCCCTCACGCCGGGTCCCCTTTGTTCTATCCTCCCCCCCCCCCCCCCCCTCATGGCGGTCCCCCCACGCCGGGTCCCCGTTGCTCTTCCCCCCTCTCGGCAATCCCCCCATGCTGGGTCCCCGTTGTCTATCCTCCCCCCCCACCCTCAAAGAAGTCCCCCACACCGGGTTCCCATTGTTCTACCCCCCCCCCCCCCAGGCGGTGCCCCCACGCCAGGTCCCCGTTGCTCTTCCCCCCCCCCCCCCCCGGTGGTCCCCCCACGCCGGGTCCGTTATTCCTTGGTGAGGGGATAAAGATTTACAAGGCAAGTCTGTCTCACAGAGAATGGTGGAACCCTGCAACACTACGGGAGAAGGTGGTGGTACCAGTATGATAGCAAGAGGTATTCAGACTGAATAGAGGAATGTTGACTGTCCTGTTCTAGATTTCACATTCTATGAATGATGGACAATATACATTCAATAGCACAATTCTAAAGTGCGAATGGCAACAGAGTGAGAGATCTAGTGTAAATTAATTGTCGTTATTTGCAGTGGGTTTAGGTGTCTAGGTGCTATTGTGAAGTTTTCATCACTGCAAACTTGGTCTCCACTGCCTTGCAAAAATCCCCCAGTAACTGATGAGAACATAAAAAGAGGAAGAGGTGGGACGTTTAGCTTGAAGTCAAAGGCTATGCAGTCTGAATGTATCCTGATGGCATCTAGAAGAGATGTCGATCGGGTCACTAACCCTCCCAAGTACAGCCAGAGGGAATAAAATCATGGGGGGAAATCGGCATTGTATGTATTGTCTAAAGGTTTGCACAGTCAGAGCAAAAGCAATAATTGTGTTTGTTTTTATGCCCTCAGCCACTGACTATACACAAGGGAGCTGTTGTGACATTGACAAGTTAGTGATGCCGCCTTAACTTCCTCCTGTGTCTCGAAACAAAATGAAAGTTGTTTCCAACTAGGGTAAGTAGTTGTACTCTAAAGACTACAGCTTTCATGTCAACTTCATTTTAAAAAATGTGCTAAAGGAAGCAGAAGGAGCTCATAGTTTAGGACTACAAAGATTAATATCTCCGAGCTTCTGTTCTATTCAGTAATGTCATCTTAATTTGGCGGTTCACTCATTCTGTTCACAAAGCTGTATCAGTAAATCCAGTTGTCCGTAGAATAAGCAACAGAATACGCACACGGGCTTGAACAAAGTGTGGTGTTGTAGCAGATTTAATAATTTGCTGTTATGGACAAAATCTATCTTGATTTTAGACATTTCTCACATTAGCCTCGTGTTAAATGGGCTACCTGTTCAATGATCCTGCATAAATAATATTAGATATAATTAAAGTTCACATTGTGTTGATGGGGGAGAGTGAGAGTGTGTCTGGGGGAGAGAGAATGGGGAGGGTCTGAGAATGGGGACTGGGGAGGGGGACAACAGGGGTCGTGCGGAGGGGGCTTGGTGGTGGGGGAAAGAGGGGTACTGGGAAAAGGGGAGGTTGTGGCGAAAGGGGGGGGTGTGGAGAGAGTAAGAGTGGGGCTGGGGGAGGAGAGAATGGGGGTGTGGGAATGGGCTAGTAGCTTTTAAAAACTTAAAAGCTTTTGATTGAGTGGAAGCAGAAAGAAGGTTTTTACTTACAATACAATACAATACAATACAATATATCTTTATTGTCATTGTACAGGAGTACAACGAGATTGGGAATGGGCGTCCCATACGATGCAATAAATCATTAGCTAGTCAGTATTAATTTAAATAACCCAATGAAACAAATTAGAACAGTTTTGAAACAGAATAAAGTGCAAGTAGATCTGTGCCGGTTCACTGTGTGATGTGACCATCCAGCTCAGCAGGACCGGTTCATAGCAGCTATGGACCTGGGGATGAAGCTGTTCCTGAGTCTGGAGGTGCGGGCATAGAAGGCCTTGTATCGTCTGCCCATTGGTAGAAGTTCGAACAGACTGTTGCAAGGGTGTGAGGAGTCTTTGTGGATGCTGGTGGCTTCTCTGAGGCATTGTGTGTTGTAGATGCCCTCCAAGGCTGGTAGCTGTGTTCCGATAGTCCTCTGAACTCTATGGACTACCCGCTGAAGAGCATTCCTCTCTGCCTCCGTGCAGCTGAGATACCACACAGGGATGCCATGCGTTAGGATGCTCTCTATGGTGCAGCGGTAGAATGTCGTCAGCAGCTGTTGGGGTAGACCAGACTTTTTCAGTGTTCTTAGGTAGAACAGTCTTTGCTGCGCCTTCTTGACCAGCGCAGTAATGTTAGTGGACCATGTTAGGTCCTCCAAAATGTGAGTGCCCAGAAACTTGAAGCTGGACACTCTCTCCACACTGACTCCATCGATAAGGATCGGAGCGTATTCCCCGTTGTGTGACCTACGGAAGTTGATGATCAGCTCCTTGGTCTTGGTGGTATTTAGGGACAGGTTGTTATCAGAGCACCCGTCCGCCAGGTTCTGCACCTCCATTCTGTAGTTTGTTTCATCACCGTTGGTGATCAACCCGATCACCGTTGTGGTGCCTGCAAACTTGACAATGGTGTTGGTGTCGAATGCAGGAACACATTCGTGTGTGAATAGGGAGTAGAGCATGGGGCTCAGAACACAGCCCTGTGGTGTGCCGGTATTCAGGGTGATAGTGGAGGACAGGTGCGGGCCCATTCTCACTGCTTGCGGTCGCTCCAGCAAGTTAGGTGTCAAGTTAGGAACAGGGGGCATACAACGAGATCTGGGTGTCCTAGTGCATCAGTCATTGAAAGGAAGCATGCAGGTACAGCAGGCAGTGAAGAAAGCCAATGGAATGTTGGCCTTCATAACAAGAGGAGTTGAGTATAGGAGCAAAGAGGTCCTTCTGCAGTTGTACAGGGCCCTAGTGAGACCGCACCTGGAGTACTGTGTGCAGTTTTGGTCTCCAAATTTGAGGAAGGATATTCTTGCTATTGAGGACGTGCAGCTTAGGTTTACTAGGTTAATTCCCGGAATGGCGGGACTATCATATGTTGAAAGACTGGAGCGACTAGGCTTGTATACACTGGAATTTAGAAGGATGAGAGGAGATCTTATCGAAACGTATAAGATTATTAAGGGGTTGGACACGTTAGAGGCAGGAAACATGTTCCCAATGTTGGGGGAGTCCAGAACAAGGGGCCACAGTTTAAGAATAAGGGGTAGGCCATTTAGAACTGAGATGAGGAAAAACTTTTTCAGTCAGAGAGTTGTGAATCTGTGGAATTCTCTGCCTCAGAAGGCAGTGGAGGCCAATTCTCTGAATGCATTCAAGAGAGAGCTGGATAGGGCTCTTAAGGATAGCGGAGTCAGGGGGTATGGGGAGAAGGCAGGAATGGGGTACTGATTGAGAATGATCAGCCATGATCACATTGAATGGCAGTGCTGGCTCGAAGGGCCGAATGGCCTCCTCCTGCACCTATTGTCTATTATCTATTGTCTATAAGTCCAGGATCCAGTCACATAACGACGAGCTGAGGCCTAGCTGGTGGAGTTTGGTGATGAGCTTGGTGGGGATGACCGTGTTGAAGGCAGAGCTATAGTCAATGAAAGCATCCTCACGTACGTGCCCTGTCTCTCCAGGTGAGTCAGGACAGTGTGAAGAGCCAGAGAGATGGCGTCCTCTGTGGATCTGTTTGCCCTGTATGCAAATTGATGTGGGTCCAGTGAGGCAGGGATGCTGGATTTGATGTGTGAGAGGACCAGCCTTTCAAAGCATTTCATGACTATCGGAGTTAGGGCAACCGGACGGTAGTCGTTCAGTTTGGTGATCTTTGCTTTTTTGGTATGGTAGCCAACTTCAGGCACTTGGGGACCATAGCCAGAGATAATGACAGGTTAAAGATCCTGGTGAATACCTCAGCCAGCTGTTCAGCACAGTCCCTAAGTACCCTTCCTTGAACTCCATCCGGGCCTGCAGCCTTGCGTGGGTTGACCCTTTGTAGATTGTAAGAAGCCATCATTGTAATCTAATGTTCATCAATACAATAGGGAATTTGGAAGATACATCTTTACCTGAAGAGTGATGAGAATGTCACTTGCTCCCACAGAGAGCGGTTCAGGCAATTTAAGGGAAGATTAGGCAAGCACACGAAGAAGAGAATAGAGAGGTTGCAAAAGGTGTATACTTGAAGACTGTATAAATGAATGAAATGAGCAGAATGCACCTGAAATACAGAGCAAAATAATCAGCATCTGTTAACCATTCCTCCTGTTGTGTCTGAAACTATTGAATGTGTTTTCCTGCTGGTATTTTTGTTTTCCTCCACATTTGTGACAATCCACCTCCGTCACACCAAGCCACCTACTCTTAGCTGCACTGCCTTCACCAGCGCTGTCACGACTCCCTTTGTTGCTTTTGCTTGCTTCTTTCAGCCACACGCTGTTAGTTTGCTCTGTGTTCCACCCCCACACCTGTTCACCCCGATATTTTATCTCCTATCTATTATTATATGTCCATTCTCTGACCTGGCTTTGTGGATTGATACCCCAAGAGCTACAGTTTCCCTCCACTGCCTGTTGCGGGGAACATCGTGCCCTCTACTGAGACCCTTATACCATTCTGCACCAGCCAGACCACAGAACAAGTCTGGGAAGTACTGGGATATAATACTCAACCCCGTTCTCCTAAGTGCACAATGTTGATCAAATTGTAGATGAGGTTCACTTTGAGATGCTGATTAAGACAAACTGTGTTATGGAAATAAGTAACTCGTGGCCATCTTAAATTATATGCAGCAGTCAGGTTTTTTTGCTGTTCTTCTTGTCTAACGTGTCTCAGGAGAAAACATTAAAAAAATTACTTCACTGATCATAGAGACTGAGAGTAGCAGTATTTCCAGAGTGAGAACATTTTAAATTCAATTATTTAGCTGTCCTTTTCAAAACTGCAAAGGAAATGCATTTAAACGTTTTATACCGATCTTATCTACATGCTGAACTTGTGGTCTGATTGTGTGTCTGTCTGCATTATATCAACTAGTAACTGCTTAAATTGACGATGAGAGGATGATGTTTGTTGCTGCTTAAATGAAGCTTGGCTTTATAGAACACAGACTTTAATAGTGAATTAAGCTGTACAATTGAGAGAGACCCCCTGAGATTTACAAACTGTTGTAAAGAGATGATTTAAAAAAATATTTTGGAGTTCTAGAGAAAGAAGATGCATCATTTTTTCCAAAAAAATGTTTTTAAAGCAACCTTTCAACAGAATTATGTGGAGAATGTTCTACATCAGCTAATATGTTCAAGTAATTCTTAAACGATTCTGGATGTTATTTGTGGATTGTATATGATTACGCAAAATGTATGTGTTTTGAAAGGTTGGGCATAATGGAGCTTGGAGAGGGATCATGTATGTTCTGTATGGGAGTGACAGACCAGTACTCATTGTAGCTATAATTATTCATGTCTTAAAAGTATCTTCTTGTAATAAATAATGCACTTAACATTTCTTTAAAGTCCAGAAAATATAGACCTGGTGTACTTTATCTTTTCTCTTACAACAAACCTGATAACCTTGGAACTGGTCGAGTGGATCTTCGATGAATTTCCTCAATGTTGAGAATATCCTTTCATAGTAAGGGGTTCGTAGGACAAGTGAGGTTTCATTTAGGTCATAAGGTCATAAGTGATAGGAACAGAATTGGGCCTTTTGGCCCATCATGTCTACTCCACCATTCAATCATGGCTGATCCATCTCTCCCTCCTAACCCCATTCTTCTACCTTCTCCCCATAACCCTTGACACCCGTCTTGGCACATCTAGGCTTGCACATTGCAGCACGGTATCTTTCATCCTGTATCCACATTTTATTGCAGTGAAGACCAAGATATAATTTGCCTTCTTTGTCACTTGAACTTGAAGATTACTGAGTCCACCATTTTTGTTTTAAGTCTTTCTGTTTTGAACATCAAAGTGGATAAGTTCACATTTTTCCACACGATGCAACTCTCACGTTCTGGTCCACTCACAGCTTGGCCTTGTCCTCTTGAAGCTTCTTTACATCCTCTTCCCTGAGCACAAGCCCATTTGGCTTTGTATCATCAGCACACCTGGAAATGTAACCTCTCCGATGTTCCCGATGTTGGGGGAGTCCAGATCCAGGCGTAACAGTTTAAGAATAAGGGGTAGGCCATTTTGGACTGAGATAAGAAAAAACCTTTTCACCCGGAGAGTTGTGAATCTGTGGAATTCTCTGTCACAGAAGGCAGTGGAGGCCAATTCACTGGATGTTTTCAAGGGAGAGTTAGATGTGGCTCTTTGGGCTAACGGAATCAAGGGTTGTGGGGAGAAAGCAGCAACAGTACTGATTCTGGATGATCAGCCATGAACATATTGAATGGTCGTGCCGGTTCAAAGGGCCGAATGGCCTACTTTTGCATGTATTTTCTATGTTTCTATGTCAGGCAGCATCTCTGGAGAACATGGATAGGTGACGTTTCACAGAGTGCTGGAGTACCTCAGTGGGTCAGGGAGCATCTCTGGAGAACATGGATAGGTGACTTTTTGGGTCGTGTCAGTAGAAGAACAATCACTGGAGAGTGATCATCGTGGTCTAAGGTTTAGATTGGTAAAGGAGAATGGCACTAAGCAGTCTAAATAACCTAATTGGAGAATTGCCAACTTTGGTGGAATTAGGGGGAATTAGTGGAACTAAAGATTGGCAGCTTGTCTTGGCTACCCCTCCAACCATGCTGTTGAGGTAGCACTTATCCTGCCTTCCATCCTACCACGATTAATGTTCATTGTATATAGAAGCTTCAGTGTTGATCCAGCACACATTGAATGTCTCCACCAGCAATGCGATATTAAATGAGTATGTCTTTGGACAGATGTCTCCATTATCACCAAGTTGACTTTTTTGAGATAATTCCCACTGCTGAGGTAAAACTATTTTAACTGGTTAGTTGGGTTTATTCCCAAATTGCAAACTTTGTGTGAGGTTTAAATGTTTCTCATGTGAATTTGTGGACTTCCCCCAAGAGCGGTTGTTTCCTCTCATTCGTTAATTGGTTATTCTAAATTGTCCCTAGTGAGGGGCAGGGGATTCAGGGACATGGAAGAGAGGAGGTCTACAAAGAAGTAGCGCAGTAATCTGATGGCAGTATCCTGAGAGGAGGGATAGACTCGATGGAGCCAATAGTTAGGAAATGGGTCAAGTGCAGGCAAATGGGACGAGTGTAGGTAGGCATCTTGATTAGCGTGGACAAATTGGGCCAGAAGGTGTGTTTCTTCAGATATTGGAATAGCTGCCATTCTGATCTTTAGATCAATTGCCTGGACTGTGGAGTATTTCTCTAATGAAGGAGAAGGAGAAGATAAGTGCAATTTCTGTGCATTAGTCAGTAGATGCATGTGGCTAATTGAATTATTAGATTGAGATAAATGAGTAGCTGCCATTCCTGGGACATTTGATCTCTGTGCTAATATATTTGCAAAGAATGTGAACTTTAACCTTTTTGCACACTTGACAAAGGCCTTAGATGGAGAACCAGGGTGTGCGCCTCTTGACTACGGAGTGTGAGATACAGTAAATATTTTGTGTTGTGGTGAAACATTTTCTATGAAACATTTTGACTAAAGCTAAACTGGTTGCTCTCGACTGCAGTTCCATTAGAAAACCTTGTGTTATTGGTGAACTTAGAGGTCTGCCACAGTTAACACAAGTTATCAACAATGAACAATGAACTGTGCTTTGATTGTAGCAAGGGATCAGTGTTTGTTGAAACAAGGAACTGCAGATGCTAGTTTATAAAAAAAGACACAAAGTTCAGGAGTAACTCAGTGGGTCAAGCAGCATCTCAAAAGAACATGAAGCATCCTGACCCAAAACATCTCCTATCCATGTTCTCCAGAGATGCTGCCTGACATGCTGAGTTACTCCTGCACTTTGTATCGTTTATCAGTGTTTATTGTTTCTGTGAACAGCCTTGTTAAACTGAAATATTTCTTGTAGCTGTCAGGGTTAAGAAATGAAACCCACCATGGACTAATCAGGCTGATTAGACAGGAGTTTGGGAGAGTATGAGATCCTCTTGTGAAGTAAGGCAGGATAGGTGGCTGAAGTGTTTGTGGAACAGCACTTTGGAACCAGTGACCACAATTCTTTACGTTTAAAAAATGTTACGGAAAAGGATAGGGTTGGCTTAGAAGTCCTAAATTGGAGTGAGGTAAATTTGAAGGTATTGGACAAGAGCTTTCAAATGTTCATAGGGGGAGGCTAATTGCTAGTAAAGGGACATCGGTAAATGGGAGGTGTTTAGTCAGGAGATGGCATGAGTTCAGGGCCAGCACGTTCCTCTTATAGTGAAGGGCGAGAGTGGGAACCCTGGATAGCAAGTTAATCCAAGCTCTGGTCAAGTAAAAGAGAAGGCATATTAGATTTTTTTTTAGATTTAGATTTAGAGATACAGCGCGGAAACAGGCCCTTCGGCCCACCGAGTCTGCGCCGCCCAGCGATCCCCGCACATTAACACTATCCTACACACACTAGGGACAATTTTTTACATTTATCCAGTCAATTAACCTACATACCTGTACGTCTTTGGAGTGTGGGAGGAAACCGAAGATCTCGGAGAAAACCCACGCAGGACATGGGGAGAACGTACAAACTCCGTACAGACGGCGCCCGTAGTCAGGATCGAACCTGAGTCTCCGGCGCTACATTCGCTGTAAGGCAGCAACTACCGCTGCGCCACCGTGCCGCCCTAAGCGGAGGCAGCGAGGACCAAGCGAACCAATCCTACATCTTTCCATAACTATTTTAAAACAAATACAATTCTGTCCACTGGTCTCAAAGTGCTCCCCCACTGACAGTTGATGAAGGTTTTGCTGCTGTCATGTACTTGGCCGTTCAAAGGTCATCTTACGGAGTGTATTTAACAACATTAGCAAAATCTATGGAGCTAAAGCTGACTGGCCAAGCAGGGACAGAAAACCAAGAAGTAATCGTTAAAATAAAACAGAAGATCGATTATCTGGTCACTCGAACCTGCTCCATCATTCAACAAAATCAACCTGACCTGACCTTGGTCTCAGCTCCACCCCACTATCCTGCACGTTCCCATAACCCTTGACACCCACATACCAAAGTCTGGTCAGTTTTCAAACTGAAGCAGAAGTACACATTGGTGTTCTCCAGGTGGTGGCATTAACAGCTCAAACTCAGGGAGACCAGCAGAGATACAATGTGAGCAAAACTCGTTCAGAAGACAGAGAAGGGGCAATTAAATAGCATGGTGCAATTCTGAGCTGGAAAGAATGCAGAGGATTTGCCAGGACTTGGGGGCTGAGCTAAAGGGAGTGGCTGGGCAGGTTAGGACTTCATTCCTTGGAGCTCAGCAGGCTGAGGGGTGATCTTATTGAGGAGTATAAGATAATGATGGGAATAGATTGGGTGAATGTACAGTCCTTTACCCAGAGTAGGGGAATCAAGAACCAGAGGGAATAAATTTAAGGTGAGAGGGGCAAGATTTAATAGGAATCTGGGGGGTGACTTTTTCACACAGAGGGTTTTGAATGTATGAATGAGCTGCCAGAGGACTTAGTTGAGGCAGGTACTATAACAACATTTAAAAGACATTTGAACATACATGAGTAGGAAAGGGTTAGAGTGATATAGACCAAACTTGTGCAGGTGGTACTAGTGTAGATTGGCATGTTGGTCGGCGTGGGCAAGTTGGGCCGGAGGGCCTGTTTTCGTGCTCTGTGACTCTAGTTTTAAAGCGGGTATTTTAACATTGACAAGGCTGTATTGACAAAAGAAAATTCTGCTTTTGATGGCTTGGGCTTCCTCTGGGTACAGTATTTTGCCCACATGGCCCAAAGATATGTGGATTGGTTGGTTAATTGATTAGTGTGAATTGTATGTATAATGAAGCTAATTGGTAAAATCTGGGGGGAGTTGATGGGAACACAGTGAAAATGAAATGCTATTATAGAATCGTAGAGAGTGGTTTATGCCTTCCCATGCCTTAACGATCCAAGTGCTTGTTTAAATACTGCTTAAATATGGTGAGCATACTGGCGTCCAGCACTTCCTCAGGCTTTGTAAACCAGGTTCCAATTCATCTCTGTGAGGAAAAGCTCCTCTTCAAATAGAAATGTCCTACCTCTAAATTAAAACCCTTCTTTCTTCTCTTGTTTTAGATACCCTTACAGTGGGGAAATGCTTCTTGTTATCCACCTTATCTGTCCTAACTCATCATTTTGTATATCTCTGTGTAGGAAGGAACAGCAGATACTGGTTTAAACCAAAGATAGACACAAAAAGCTGGAGTAACTCAACGGGACAGGCAGCATCTCTGGAGAGAAGCAATGGGTGGCGATCGTTTTGCTGAACACCTTCCCTCAGTCCGCTTGAATCTACCTGATCTCCCGGTTGCTAAATACTTTAATTCTCTTTCCCAGTCCCACACAAACTTTTCTGTCCTAGGTCTCCTCTATTGTCAGAGTGAGGCTGGATTGGAGGAAAATTGGAGGAAAATTGGAGGAACAGCATCTCATATTTTGCTTGGGCAGCTTATGGCCCAGTGGGCTGAATATTGATTTCTCTCACTTCAGTTAGCCCGGCATTCCCTCTACTCTATCCCTCCCCCACCCAAAGCGCATTAGCTTCTCATTTTCACCCAACAAACAGCAAACAATGGCCTGTTTCCTTTATCATCATTACTTTTTTGCATATTTTTCATTCATTGTTCTTTATCTTGCTATATCATCATCTATATCTCTTGTTTCCCTTATCCCTAACTAGTCTGAAGAAGGGTCTCAACATGAAACATCACCCATTCCTTCTCTCCAGAGATGCTGCCTATCTTGCTGAGTTACTCCAGCTTTCTATGTGTATCTATTTGAAATTAAGTAACAAAGTGCATCCAAGTTTAATATAAATGTTTTCTAAGAATTAATGTTATTTACCTCTGTTATAATCCATCTACACTTCACGATGCCTTGGCAAGGCTGCCAGCACAATCAAAGACCTGTCTCACACCGGTCATTCCCTCTTCTTCCCTCTCCCATCAGGCAAGAGGTAAAGAAGTTTGAAAATGCACACCTCCAGATTCGGGGACAGTTTCTTACCAGCTGTAATCAGGCAACTGAACCATCCTCTCATCAGCTTGGATTGGATGACCATAACCAATGATGTACCACAGGGATTGGTGTTGCCAATTGGCATTGAATCTCATGTCCATTAATGATTTGGATATGAATGTTGGTGGTATGATGAGTAAGTTTGCAGATGATGCAAACGTTGGTGGTGTTGTGAATTATGAGGACATAACAGTCAGCAAGTCCTATTGCTTTATAAAGCTTTGGTTCAGTTGCACTTAGAGTGTTGCATGCAGTACTGGTTGTCCCATTGTAGAAAGAATATGGAGGCTTTGGAGTGGGTGCAGAAGAGGTTTACCCAAATGCTGCATGGATCAGAGGGTATTAGCTACAGGCAGGACCGTCTTTACAGCATTATGGGCCCCGGGCAAAGCAGTGTACTGGGGCCCCTACGACAACTAGCCCCCCCCTGTCGTGCCGGCGAAAAGCACTTACCGAAAAGCACTTAGCGATGGACTTAGGGTGCTACATTGTTGTGAAAAGCACTTACAGATCGCTGTGAGAAGCACTTAGGGATGGAAAAGCAAAGCACTTAGGAAGCTAATTGTTGCGAAACAGATCGCTGTGAGAAGCACTTAGGGATGGAAAATGTTGCGAAAAAAACACTTACGGACCGAAAATGTTGCGAAAAAAGCACTTATTGAACCTACATTTTTAAAGTAGTATTTATTTATTGCAAGTCACTTAACATACACAGATCAGCATGGGGCCCCTATGCGCGTGGGGCCCCGGGCAAGTGCCCATCAGGCCCATGCGTTAAGACGGCCCTGGCTACAGGGAGAGGTTGGTCAAACTTGCATTGTTTTCTCTGGAGCATCAGAAGCTGAGGGGAGACCTGATAGAAGTATATAACATTCTGAGAGGCATGGCAGCTAGGGTAGTTAGTCAGAGTCTTTGTCCCCAGGTGGGTATGTCTAAGTCCAGAGGGTATAGGTTTAAGGTGAATGGGACAAAGTTTAAAGGAGATGTGCGGAGCAGGTTTTTTACACAGAGGGTGGTGGGTTCCCGTCATGATTTCATAGACCTCTATAAGATCTCCCCTCAGCCTCCTGTGCTCCAAGGAATAAAGTCTCGGCCTGCCCAATCTTTCCCTACAGCTCAAGATCAAGTCTTGGCTTCATCCCTGTAAACCCTCTGTCCACTCTTTCCAATTATTGGCATCTCCTATAGCAGGGTCCTAAAACTGAACACATTACCTCAAGTGCCGCCTCATCAATGTCACGTACTGCTCTGTAAGATTTTTGCTTCTGAAAGCTATATCGTTTTCTGATTTCTCTTTAGCGTCTATTCTATGGTGCCAAAGCAGCCACAGCCAGACGTAAAAACAGCTTTTTTCCACGAGTGATAGTTCTACTCAATAACTAAAGTCTGTAGTCTCTTTTTTGCTCTGGTTTATTTTCACCCACGTGTTTAGACCGTAATGGTGTATCCTTGTTGTTTTGATGTGTTTATGCTTTATTCTTAATTGTTAAATGTATGTTTGTGTTGTCATTTGTGAGCGGAGCACCAAGGCACATTCCTTGTATATGCATAATTGGCAAATAAACGTATTAATTCATTCAAAATGTCTGAGGCATGTCCTGATGTTTGGGACCCGTGGCTTACATGAGGTGACATAATTTGTGATAAGAACCAAGTGATGTTGGTGTCATTTGTAGAAAGTCAGTCATGTTTTTAATTTGGGAAGGTCAGACATTATCAGAAGTAGAAAATCGTTTGACTCTGTGGCAGTGTACAATCCTGTGGGCCTATTTATTTCACAAGATGCTGGAGTGACTCAGCAGGTCAGGCAGCATCTCAGGAGAGAAGGAATGGGTGAAGTTTCACAGAGTGCTGGAGTAAGTCAGCGGGTCAGGCAGCATCTCAGGAGAGAGGGAATGGGTGACGTTTCAGGTCGAGACCCTTCTTCAAGCCAGTGGGCCTAGCTTAATTAGTTGTCCGCTTTTCTAGGGGTGTGGCCTGTACGTGGAGCAAGACTGCCCAATGCAGCCCCCTTCTGGAGCATGCTGTGCAGACTGCTGCCGCTGCAGCTAAGTGCAGGTAGGGATGCTCAATTGTGGACTATTTGCTGGTTATCAGTAAGCCGATGGCTGCTATGGCCTCCACAGGCAGTGTGTGAGCATTGTCGGAGCAAATCATCGGCAGTATTCACTCCATTATTCTATCTTTTCTTTCACTTTAAATGAAGGACTCAGTGTCCGCCTATGTGAGACGCTTTTAACTGTAGGGCATCAATATATATATATATATATATATATGGGGAGGGGCTTCTTCATTTTAAGCAGCTACATGCCTTGTTGATTGGCTTTGGAAACAAATCATGCATGCAGTCACAGCCGATGAGCTAAGGGAAGGTTCTAGTTGCAGTGAGATGTGTGGTGGTGCTGATTAGTCGTTGTTCCTTTGCACTGGCATATTGTAGCGCTCTCGCTTTCTGAACAGCTTCTTTCTCCATGGGAACTTGTCTCACGGTTCCAGGAGAGAAATTCATTTCTTTCTGAATGTGGCTTTTGTATCGAAGTGATACGTTTGCTTGTTTGTATAGCTCTGGTGAGCTGTAAGTAATGGAAGAGTAATGGTGTGCTTAGAGCCGGCAGGAGATGGATAATGGGAAACATCCCCCAATCCCTAAGAAACCTTTGACGATGCTTGAGTAACCAAGGCTTCAAATATTTTAAAAAGGTAATTTGTTTATCCTACCACAGCAGAATATATTCTGGCTGCAATTAAACGTGTTGATTTTTCGGTTGGTCTCTCACAATATATCATGATAGCAAGTCAAAAATCTAAATAACTTGCTCTCCATAGAATGGAATAGATATATAATATGAATTGTGCTTATTGACTTTGCAATAGTGTTAAGATTAATTGGAAAGCATTTGAATCATTCCAATGCGAGGACATATTAAAATTTGAGTAAACAATGGGCAGATAGGTGCAACTTGGCTGAGCTGGAATCTAGAGACTCATGAAGTAAATAATGAAATTTAACGTTAAATTTTTTTTAATAGTTCAAACCAGATATGGCTAAGGAATCTCTACGTATGGTTTTTCATTTAGAACCAGCCAATTACATTATTAGCATTCCTCGGAGAACAGAACTCCCTCCAGGAAAATGCTCAGATTCCCTGGAAAATTTCAACTGAGACATACTTTTCACTCTCTTAGTTTAGGTATCTTTAAGCCTATTGATTGAAAGCGCTGTTGGATTCAAATCCATCATTGGTTCACTGGTAGGTTTGTGTTGCCAATGCCTTTTTTCAGCTGTGCTGGGAGAGATTTCTTGTTCTAAGAGAGTTTGTAGCTTATTTCCATTTCCGTTTTGGTTATTGTGTCCATGTAATCTTGAAGTGAATTTAAATACTCCAGGTTGCATGTTTGTCTGTTAATAAACTGTATCTTTCAGCAACAATCTGCACCCATTTGCAATTTGTGTACAGGAAGTGAGACAGATAAGATTTGCTCTTTGCCAGACATTTTAGTAACTATCAAATGGATTTGCTTTTAAGCAGTGTTAGTAAAATAAAGCAATACATTACATTTAGCATTTTTTAAGCTATATCCAGCATTTGTAGCTGTTGTACGTGGCTTTATTTAGTTCAGAAAATTTAAAGCAGAATTGAATGTTGCATGTAACCTGAACTTAAAGGAATTAAAGGGCCATCTGAAGAATGGACTGCAGCTCAATTCCTTCTTTAGTTCCGGCAAGATTCTGGTATGTGGGTTAAAATGGGAGTTCTGTTAATGACCACATGATGGCCCCTTGTTGAATTGTAACAGCATGTTTAATGTCTGAACTGCTTGCAGGATTTGAAGAAAGCTGAACAACTCAGCAATTCACAACAGCCTGGAGTGGAGTTGGGCACTCGAAGTTTCATTGCGGCCTTTGCCCGTGATGCTTTTTGTGAACATGACTGTAATACTCAGAGCTGGAATTTCATACAACACATCAAATGATCATGTTCTACTTGAGATTCTGAACTATTCCAGAAAAATCTCAGGAGGGGAGTTAGGTAATATCTCACACACAATTACAGGATGATTTCGCTATTCAAAGCCATGGCAATATACCTAAAGGCATTCCTTTCACCTTGCCTGGGCATTGTGTACACTGGGTAGAGCCAGAGCTGTGGCAGTCTGTTGGTCATGTCTGGCCCACACAGCAAGCAGAGGCTGAAGTCATTCCACACACTGATGTGAGAGTCTACAGATATTTGACCTTCTCTTGAATTGGTATAAGCTACATGAGATGCACAATTTTATTTTTGTCTTCTGATCTGGCTTATCTCATTGATTATAATTATATTTTTTAATTGAATTTGTGCAAGATTTCCCCGAGAATAGAATGTATGATGCAAATTGGATATAGTGAACCACTGAAGAAATGGCGGCCATGGTTCAGCTTGTTAAGTGCTCAGTGTTTTGTATCTGATATTCCAGTCAGTACATTAGTCCCATGTCAGCCTAGAAGAATTACAATGTTTGGTTTGTGAGGGTATTACTTTTGTGCACTGGGACAATAGATAGCCCAATTTATTTATTTTTTAAATGGCAAATTGAAAATAAATGTATGCAACAATAAAACGGTGATGGGTTTGGAGCGCATTGAAAGTGCAATTAAAACAGAAAATGCTGGCAGCACTCAGCAGGTTAGACAGCGTCTATGGAGGGAGACAGATACAAAAACCTGGAGTAACTTGGCGGGTTAGGCAGCATCTTGGGAGAAAAGGCATAGATGGCCTTTCGGGTTGAGACCCTTCTTCAGAGGATGGAGGAAGAAGCAGATTTAACAGGGGGGACCTCATTGAAACATACAGAATAGTGAAAGGCTTGGATAGAATGGATGTGGAGAGGATGTTTCCACTAGTGGGAGAGTCTAGGACTAGAGGTCATAGCCTCAGAATTAAAGAACGTTCTTTTAGGAAGGAGATATGAAGAGAAATTTCTTTAGTCAGAGGGGGATGAATCTGTGGAATTCTTTGCCACAAAAGACTGTGAAGGCCAAGTCAGTGGATATATGTAAGACAGCGATTCTTGATTCTTGATTAGTACAGGTGTCAGAGGTTATGGGGAGAAGGCAGGGGAATTGGGTTAGGAGGTAGAGTTAGATCAGCCATGATTGAATGGCGAAGTAGACTTGATGAATCGAATGGCCTAATTCTGCTCCTAGTCCTTATGACTAGGGCTGGGACACTTCTTCTGAGGCAGTACACAAAGAGTCGCTATGTTTCCGGCACAATCTTATACCTTTCAAGTATCAAGTTCTGAAAAAATACTGAGTCTTATCTTGGTCTTGAAGACAATAGACAATAGGTGCAGGAGTAGGCCATTCAGCCCTTCGAGCCAGCACCGCCATTCAATGCGATCATGGCTGATCACTCTCAATCAGTACCCCGTTCCTGCCTTCTCCCCATACCCCCTCACTCCGCTATCCTTAAGAGCTCTATCCAGCTCTCTCTTGAAAGCATCCAACGAACTGGCCTCCACTGCCTTCTGAGGCAGAGAATTCCACACCTTCACCACTCTCTGACTGAAAAAGTTCTTCCTCATCTCCGTTCTAAATGACCTACCCCTTATTCTTAAACTGTGGCCCCTTGTTCTGGACTCCCCCAACATTGGAAACATGTTTCCTGCCTCTAATGTGTCCAATCCCCTAATTATCTTATATGTTTCAATAAGATCCCCCCTCATCCTTCTAAATTCCAGTGTATACAAGCCTAATTGCTCCAGCCTTTCAACATTGTCCTGGTGGTGGCACTGGATGGGGGATGTAGGAGTTGGTCTTGCCACTGATGCTGTTGTTGACTTCCACCACCGCTCCGTATTGCTGCAGGCCGCGCTCGATCTGCACGCGCGACTGACTTCCATGGCATCTGCAGTGGCATTTAATCTACAGGATTCAACCCCACTGTTCGTAGGGCCCAAACTAAACAGTGAAGATGGACTGGATGGAAGGCATTGACGAGCCTGTGATGGACTGGGCTGTGTTCACTACTCTCTGCAGGTTCAGGCAGTCAAGAGCAGAGCAGTTCCCATCCCAGGCTGAGATGCATAGATAGAATCCTTGTGGCTCTGCCTGATCTTCTTGTATGCTTAAGAAAGCAAATACACTGGCCTTCCTTGATCACGGGATCAGTATGAAGGGAACAGGTTAGGTTACTGATGATATAGATGCCTGGTAACTTGAGCTGTTGGTCATCTTTCTGGGAGATCTGTTGAGAAGGACAGGGTTGTGTTCACCCCTACCTTCCTCAGCCATATTTCTCAGGTTTCCTTTGGATATTTTCCCTTTGACAATTGTAAATACCAGGTGAGGGGAAAATAGCCTAAAAGAGCTAAATTCTTAAATAAAAATATTCTTGACATTATCTCTCTAGGCCTCTCATCATTTTATAAACTATCAGGTTTTTCTCTCGGCTCCAATGCTCCAGAGAAAGAAAACTGTCAGTTGAAATGAACAATTAACCTGCTGTTGTGATGGAGTGATTGGTCTGCACCTTGGTGACAAAGGTTTGAGAAGTGCTTACCATTCTTGTCCAGTGCATTTGATTTCTGTTCTATTTGTGGATGTGGAGTCACAATCATCACCGAGGCATGACAGTTTATTTCAGTTTGTGGGTTTCCTGTTGTAGCTTGTTGTTTCTGTTTCGTAGCTGTGACCTCTTGTGTCTTCTTGTATCTTGTGCCTTCTGCTAAATACATTGACATTTTCAATCTCTGACAGTCTTATTAATGTGTAAATTGAGCTTTTGTAAGTGAGGCTAATTTGTGGAAAAATTTGCGTCACAATTATAGTTTTAACAGCATTAAGGTTCTGTTTGCCTGAGCAATTTCATCTTTGAATTTTAGGAAATGATTGATCAGTAGCCGCTGTTCAACCCACTGCGAAGTTCAATTAGATGTTAGCTGAATGTTTCAGAGAATAAACAAGACGAATGGTGACATTTGACAGTGGCACCAGAAAATGTGGAGCAACTGCAGAAGTTGCATGATTCAGACGGTCCAATTCTTGAAGCAACTGGAGATTTTTATGTTTCTCCTTTCTCTTTTTTTGCATCTGAGTTTACAACCTGTAGTGCTGACTAATAACACAATTTACAAAAAAGGTTGAAAAGAATACCAAGGTTTTCCCAATTCTAGAAAGGCCATTCATTACAGTTGGATGTTGAAGAGAGCAGGGAATAAGTGGGTTGATCAAAACTGTTCAGCAATGGTGAACATAGTGATTCTTGAAAAGGAAACAGGAAGTGCTGGAAATACTCGGTTCATTTGTTTTTCTGACGATTCTTGGAACTTTGGACCTGAAAGGTTAACTGTTATTCTCGTGCTGTTTCTAGCATTTTCTGTTTTCTATATGAGATTTTCAGTATGTACATTTTTTGAGCCTGTGCCTTGTAAATAGTGATGGGCTCTGTAGTGAATAATCACTGTTGAGATAGCAGAAGGAAAAAAATCATGTTAGCCTGCTTTTTTAAAGATGTTCATGATTACAGTGTCTCTAAGATCACTTCCCAGGTGCAGGTTGTGGAGTTGTGATGAAAGTTCCTTGCTGCTGTGTTTTAGAACTTCAGCAGAGATCTCCAGCTCTTGAGGTGTTAGTTATCAATTGGCCTTTTAGCATATTGGTCACAATATGGCTACGCTGATTGGTGACTGAGAACTGGCGTTAAGGATGCTTATGTAAGGGTCAAAGAAGATTCTCAAAGTGTTCCTTCCATTGGGAGGTACAATGTAACCTTTCTTAGATAGCATCTCATAGACAACCCGCTAACTCCCAGGAAGAACTCAGTGGATCAGGCAGCGTCTGGGGAGGTAATCAGTGCAGCGATGTGGAGGGAGGAACAAACGTCCCCAGGATCCCTGAGATGCAGCTTCTTCAGTGTTGTCAGTAGCCGAGGCCACACCTCCCTTAGAGCTACTGCCGTGTCAATGCTCACAGGCAATCGTGTTCCACAATAATGTTCTGCACTAAATGCCAGAGGAGCACCACACAGTAATCACACTGACGGTACTGTGCCTTTAACGTTTAAGGAAGAACCAAATTTTGATTGAGCTGTTTTAGTAAAAGTATTTTATTGTAATCTTTTGTTTGTGAAATGTGTCTGTAATAAGTGTTAAATGCAGTCTAAAGAGTCACCGTTGGTTGACACTTTCTCTATTCATTTTTGTTGCTGTCAAATTGAGTCATTCTCTCTGTAAACACACTATTTGCAGCCCACTTCACCCACACACACAAGCCATCAATAACCTTGTGATGCAGCTCCATTGATGGTGAGTCGGTTTTATGCAATAAGTAGAACATAAGCTTATCAAGTTTAATTTTCAGTCTCTTCAGATGTCTGTGTCCAGGTGTAATTAGTGGGGAACTTGCTTGATTCTAGCTGCAAGATAATGGGGATTATACAATTTTGCTTTCGTAGTGCCTTGTAATTATTATATTTGGTATTTCTGTGGGATTTCTGACTTTTACAAAGCTGAAGCATTGCCTTTTATAATACAAGGAAATATTTATTTTATTATGCCAGATGTCCACTTTTTGTGGTTTGTAATACTTTCTAATATTTGTGGTAGTAGCTCAGATATTCAGAATTCTTGAAAACAAGCTCATATCAACACTGAGACTCAAGTTAGTGGTGGTGGTCACTGACTATTGAATGGGCAAGGTGGAATACCATTTGTCGGAATGTTAAAGCTTTAAAGTGGGTCATTCAACACCACTGCTCCACAAGAGCTTCCTCTCATCCCACTTCATCTTGCTCCTGCTTCATAACTTTCTACTTCTTTCTCCCACTTATAAGTATCCAGCTTTCCTTTAACTGCATCAGTGCTGTTCCTTTTAATTTCAACAAGCACAGACCTGCAGCCGTTCACCCACCATCTAGTCACTCAGGAGATTTCCCCGAGCCTCATTACACTGGAGCTGTCTGATGTCACACACTGTGAGATGTGCCACTTAGGAGAACTGGCACAATGATTTTGCTAATGGCTTACAGTAGGCTGTTGAGACAAGAAATGCCTGGCCATTTGTCCATATTGCCAGGTAATGTTGGTGTATAAATCTTGTTATAAATCTGAGGTGAGGGCGGGAGCATGTGTCCTCAGCACTATAGTTGCAAAGTTTTTGAATATTTAGCTGATTCTGAATCTCATGTCCTCAGTCTTCGATTTAAACCAACTTCTGCAGTTCTTTCCCATGTAATTATTATTCAAGTGGCTTCAGACTATCAAACTTTGGTGTGTTAAAGATCTGGGTGTCCCCTGCATGTAACAAAGTGAGCACGTCAGTACAAGTCATTACGAAAGGAAATGGAATGTTGGCCTTTGTTGCAATGGGGGTTGAAATACAAGACTAAGCAAGTCATAGCTGCAATTGCTGAGACCATACCTGCAATACGCCACACTGCATGAAGGTCCTTTTTGAAGAAAGGATATAGTTCCCTCGGAAGTTCCCTCGGCTAGCTATGCTCACTCGAGTTCCGAAGAATGACAGGTAACTTATCCTACGGAAAAGTAAGATTCTGAGGCTTTACACTGCAGATGCTGAGAGGATATTCTCCCAAATAGGGAGTTAAAGTAGAAGAATTGTCGTGGGAAAGGACAAAATTCCTCTGTGGATCAGGTAGAACAGTGGATTGAATGTCATTGAGGACGACGCAGGTCCCACTCCAGAATATTGACGTGACACTTAGCTGATGGTGTGCTGCCTTGGCTGAGGTGCAGACTTTCACTGCTGCTCTCTCACATCCTTACTCAGGTGCTGTCTGCATGGAGTTTTTATGTTCCCTCTGTGACCATGTGGGTTTCCACAAGATGCTCTGGATTCTTGCCATCCCCAAAACATATTAATTAGCTCCTATAAATTATCCATTAAGTAAGTAGCGAAAGCTCCAAAGGAGACGTGATGGGCATATGAAAGAGAGTGAGTTTCAGGATTTATAGGGGGGAAAAACCAAGGGAAATGCCACTGATGGGACAACTCTACCAGGAGTTGGCATGGACTATATTAAAACCATAGTCCTGTTTGTGCTTTCATGTTTAAAAAAAAACTCGTCTGACATTTATTGTGCCCTGCCATGAATAGCATTGACATATCTAGATTAGCTGTGTTCAGGAGGAAACGTAAATAGTGGATTGACAGATACAATGAAGGATCAAGCAGTTAGGCATTGCCTGTTCCCTCTGATTATTCAGGATTTGTCTGAAAATACAACAGGCAAATCCCTCTCGTGCAAAGTATTGAATCCTTAAATGTGAGTGCAATTAGTGGTGAATTGCTGGGAGTGGCTTCTTGGTTCTCAGCAAAAGAAAATCTCTGAATTGCAAAACTCTTGTTTCTGCAATCTTTTTGATAATTGAGTAACGACTGTTGATGCATCTCAGGCGAGAAGGAATGGGTGACGTTTCGGGTCAAGACCCTTCTTCAGACTGATGTCAGGGGGGCCGGACAAAGGAAGGATATAGATGGAGACAGGAAGGTAGAGGGAGAACTGGAGGGGGAAGAGAGGGACAGAGGAACTATCTAAAGTTGGAGAAGTCAATGTTCATACCGCTGGGCTGCAAGCTGCCCAAGCTAAATATGAGGTGCTGTTCCTCCAATTTCCGGTGGGCCTCACTATGGCATTGGAGGAGGCCCATGGCAGAAAGGTCAGAGTGGGAGGGGGAGTTGAAGTGCTCAGCCACCGGGAGATCAGGTTGGTTAAGGCGGACTGAGCGAAGGTGTTGAGCGAAACGATCGCCAAGCCTGTGTTTGGTTTCGCCGATGTAAAGAAGTTGACATCTAGAGCAGGGGATACAATAGATGAGGTTGGAGGAGGTGCAGGTGAACCTCTGTCTCACCTGGAAAGACTGTTTGGGTCCTTTGATGGAGTTGAGGGGGGAGGTAAAGGGACAGGTGTTGCATCTCCTGCGGTTGCAGGGGAAAGTTCCCGGGGATGGGGTGGTTTGGGTAGGAAGGGACGAGTGGATCAGGGAGTTACGGAGGGAATAGTCTCTGCGGAACGCAGAAAGAGGAGGGGATGGGAAGATATGGCCAGTGGTGGGGTCCCGTTGTAGGTGACGGAAACGTTGGAGGATGATTTGTTGGATACGCTGGCTGATGGGGTGGAAGGTGAGAACGAGGGGGATTCTGTCCTTGTTACGAATGGGGGGAGGGGGAGCAAGAGCGGAGCTGCGTGATATAGAAGAGGCCCTAGTGAGAGCCTCATCTATAATGGAAGAGGGGAGTCCCCGTTTCCTGAAGAATGAGGACATCTCTGATGCCCTAGTGTGAAACACCTCATCCCGGGCGCAGATGCGGAATAGACGAAGGAATTGGGAGTAGGGGATAGACTTTTTGCAGGGGACAGGGTGGGAAGAAGTGTAGTTCAGATAGCTGTGCCAGTCAGTGGGTTTATAGAAGATATCAGTCACTAGTCTGTCTCCTGTGATGGAGATGGTGAGGTCCAGAAACGGTAGGGAGATGTCGGAGATAGTCCAAGTATATTTAAGAGCGTATATTTAAGAAATAAGTATATTTCCAGGTGAGACATCCAAGGACCCAAACAGTCTTTCCAGGTGAGACATAACAAGGACAGAATCCCCCTCGTTCTCACCTTCCACCCCATCAGCCAGCGTATCCATCAAATCATCCTCCAACATTTCCGTCACCTCCAACAGGACCCCACTACTGGCCACATCTTCCCATCCCCTCCCGTTTCAGCATTCCGCAGAGACCGTTCCCTCCGTAACTCCCTGGTCCACTCGTCCCTACCCAAACCACCCCATCCCTGGGCACTTTCCCCTGCAACCGCACGAGATGCAACACCTGTCCCTTTACCTCCCCCCTCAACTCCATCCAAGGACCCAAACAGTCTTTCCAGGTGAGACAGAGGTTCACCTGCACCTCCTCCAACCTCATCTATTGCATCCGCTGCTCCAGATGTCAACTTATTTACATCGGCGAAACCAAACGCAGGCTCGGCGATCGCTTCGCTCAACACCTGCACTCGGTCCGTGTTAACCAATCTGATCTCCCGGTGGCCGAGCACTTCAACTCCCCCTCCCATTCCCAGTCTGACCTTTCTGTCATGGACCTCCTCCAGTGCTATAGTGAGGCCCACCGGAAATTGGACGAACAGCACCTTATATTTCGCTTGGGCAGCTTGCAGCCCAGCGGTATGAACATTGACTTCTCCAACTTTAGATATTTCCTCTGTCCCTCTCTTCCCCTCTCCCTTCCCAGTTCTCCCTCTACCTTCCTGTCTCCACCTATATCCTTCCTTTGTCCCGCCCCCCTGACATCAGTCTGACGAAGGGTCTCGACCCGAAACGTCACCCATTCTTTCTCTCCTGAGATGCTGCCTGACTTGCTGAGTTACTCCAGCATTTTGTGATACTTTCCATTTGTACCAGCATCTGCAGTTATTTTCCGACAATGACTGTTGATGAATTAATTGGCTGGAAAATGTGGCTAATCTTTAAATACTTCAAGCTGATTGTGACTGTGTGACCTGGCACATTCCATGATGAAACCTGACCACTAAATGATGCAAGTGGCAGTGAGAGTTAGTCAGACATGTTGCCGTGACTGTGGCATGATATAGATGTTCAGAGGCAGAAAACCGATTGGTGTCATTTTTGACAGATTACTGTCTTTAAAAAAACTTTGCTGAGGGAGCTCAAGAAATTGGTTGTTTTTTAAACTTTTGATTGTTTTATCTGAAAAATCTTATTTGATACATCCTTGGCAGACGATTATAGTGAAGTACCCAAATTTAGAACTGCTCAAAAATCTATCATAGATATTGTAGCCTCATAGACTTGACTTTTAAATTGAATACAGCTCCTGATGGGAATATTAAATTCTGACTTTAACGTGGGCATGGTCTTGTGTTAAGCATCCACCTTTGCTCATAGTTTTGCACTCATTGTGCTTATTGCTTGTTTTTTTAATCTAATATTAATAATGTGGATTATTAATGTGGAGGAAAAAAAGATTCAAATTCAATGATGGTTCAAAAAATCTAATTTTGAAAAAATGTGTAGCTTGAAAGAAAGTCGTCTCAGAATAAACTGAGAATATTTATAATGCTCTCGTTATATTCCTATCTCCAAATGAGCCATCTTAAATGCTGTTTTTGTGATGTTTAATACTGCAGCTCCTCCAATGCTACCACTTGCACCCTTATTTGTCATTGAACAGAGAAACTAGGTGAAAGAGTCAGAGAGCATTTTGGGACCCTCACTGTGGACGGTATGGCCCTGGGAGTGTTGTAGAGCAGAGGGATCTAGGTATATAGTCCTCTGAAAGTGTCATCACAGGTAGGTAGGATGATCAAGAAAGTTTTTGGTACATTGGCCTCCATCAGTCAGGGTATTGGTGAAGTTGGCATGTTATGTTACGGTTGTACAAGACATTGATGAGGTTACATTTGGAATTTAAACCAACATCTGCAGTTCCTTCTTTCACATTTGGAGTATTGTGTTCGGTTTGGTCACCCTACTGTAGGAAGGATATTGTTAAGCTTGAGAGTGCAGAGAAGATTTACAAGGATGTCACCAGAACTTGCCTGCACAATGCCCAGCTGTACAATATCTTTGCACAATTTATGTAGGTCTATCTTATGTTCTCAAGCATCAGAGACAACATCTTGCTAGCAAACTCAATGCTAGCATTTATTTCAAGAGGGCTTGTATACAAAAATAGGGATGTAATGCTGAGGCTCCATAAGACGCTGGTAAGGCCGCACTGGTCAGGCCGCGCTGGTACGGCCGCACTAGTAAGGCCGCATTGGTAAGGCTGCATTTGGAATATTGTGAGCACCATATCTGAAGAAGGATGTGCTGGCTCTGGTAGACACGAAATGCTGGAGTAACTCAGTGGGACAGGCAGCATCTCCGGAGAGAAGGAATGGGTGGCATTGCGGGTCGAGACCTTTTTCAGACTGATGTCAGAGGAGTGGGTGAGACAAAGATAGAATGTAGTCGGAGACCGTAAGACTGGTGGGAGAACTGGGAAGGGAGAGGGGATGGGGAGAGAGGGAAAGCAAGGGCTATTTGAAGTTAGAGGTCAATGTTCATACCGCTGGGGTGTAAGCTGCCCAAGCCAAATATGAGGTTCCATTCCTCCAATTTGCACTGGGCCTCACTCTGACACTGGAGGAGGCCCAGGATAGAAAGGTCAGATTGGGAATGGGAGGGGGAGTTGAAGTGCTGAGCAACCGGGAGATCAGGTGGGTTAATGCGGAATGAGGGGAGGTGTTCAGCAAAACGATCGCCGAGCCTGCGCTTGGTCTCACCAATGTACAGAAGTTGACACCTGGAACAGCGGATACAGTAGATGAGGTTGGAGGAGGTGCAAGTGAACCTCTGCCTCACCTGGAAAGACTGTTGGGGTCCTTGGATAGAGTCGAGGGGGGAGGTAAAGGGACAGGTGTTTCATCTCCTGCAGTTGCAGGGGAAAGTACCCGGGGAGAGGGTAGTTTGGGTGGGAAGTGACAAGTGGACCAGGGAGTTGCGGAGGGAACGTTCTCTGCGGAATGCAGAAAGAAGTGGAGATGGGAAGATGTGGCCAGTAGTGGGATCCCGTTGGATGTGGCGAAAGTGTTGCAGGATTATATGCAACAGCTGCTGAACACTGTCCCCTGTGCTGGCTCTGGAGAAGGTCCAGAGGAGTTTACTAGAATTATCTCAGGAATGAGAAGGCTAACCTATGATGAGCATTTGTCGGCCTGGACCTGTACTCGTTGGAGTTTAGAAGAATGAGGCCCACCGGAAATTGTAGGAACAGCACCTCATATTTCGCCTGGGCAGCTTGCAGCCCAGCGGTATGAACATTGACTTCTCCAACTTTAGATAGTTCCTCTGTCCCTCTCTTCCCCTCCCCCTTCCCAGTTCTCCCTCTATCTCCCTGATTCCACCTATATCCTTCCTTTGTTCCGCCTCCCTGACATCAGTCTGAAGAAGGGTCTCGACCCGAAACGTTGCCCATTCCTTCTCTCCTGAGATGCTGGCTGACCTGCTGAGTTACTCCAGCATTTTGTGAATAAATACCCAGTGGTAACTACAGCTCAACACTACTTAGATTTCAGTGTTAGCGGTAATATAAAATACAATGATTATCTCTATTAAACCCAGTGCTAGTGGCAAGATTGGCGATGAGAGTAAGGGGGTGTGATTGGGGGAGGATGGTGGTTAATTCTAGCCAATGGATTATGAAGGTGGGTGGGTTATTTAATGCTACTTATAGACTTAAGAACATTATAAATATTTATTGAAAAAGTGTTTAAATGTGTTGCTGTTCCTTCTCTTTTTAGGTGTGTTTAATGAATCAAAACCAAGGGTGTGCTGGCAGTCACTGGATTATTTTTTAACTGAAAAGACTTTCCATAAGGCAAAATGCTTATAAAGGAATACCACATCCCTCTTCCCATGAGCGTGGAGGAGTATCGTAACGCACAACTCTACATGATTCAGGTATGATCTACAATGGTCTAAGACTGTAGCTGACTTGAGTTTGTCAATGCCACTGGTCAGCTAATCATGCCATTCCTTGTGTTAAATGTTGGCCATTTCTGGTCCGGTTTAGGGTAACACGGGCAATGTTGAGCAGCTTGCCTCCTCTCATACGGCACAGATTTTTCAATGATTTTCCATTGAGGTTTGATTTAAATGGTATCTGCATGTTGCTAAATATTATTTCACTGATTGTAAGCTTTATAAATGAACTTGGTATTTGACCCAGAAATGATAACTAAGATGAATGATAAAGCTGAAGATTTTTTAGGAAATCCTGAAATATCTTGTTTACTTGTGAATGTGTTATCCCACTCGAGATTGCTCTTGCCAACTAAAAGATCGACATTTTTTTTTATAGGGCTAAGAGTAACCTATCTTACTTATTAACAAGAACAACATCTATTTATGCAGCATCTTTCACATTGCAAAATGTTCCGATAGATTTCACAGCAAGTTATTGAATACAAATTGACACTAAGTCAAGTCACAAGGATATATTTAATCAGGTGATCAAAAACCTTGCAAAAGTAGTTTTGATGATCTCCTCGTGGGAGAAAGTTAGACAAACAATTAAGTATAGGATGTGCATTCCTGAGTGCAAATGCCGGGGATTATAAAGACAGATATTTTGAGGGCTGTGGTGTTTATTACTGGTTATCATTACAATGTACACTGTTTACTCGGTGAGCTTCATGAAGACTAGGAATTGCATTGCACCCTAATGTAAATGACAATTAACTAATTTGAATTTGTGGACTGGAGTGCATGAGGGAGATGGAGAGATCAATGGTAAGACTTCTACACTGAAGGCAAGCACAAATGTGACCAATTTTTTGCTAGTTAAGACACAGGTGAAATGACCTGCAGTCTAAAGAAAATTGAACAATGGAGGCCTGCCAGGATTGGAATGGTCAAGCCTAAAGGTAACAAGGGCATGGATAAGCGTTTTAAGCGAAAGATGAGTGAGCCAGGGATGGAGACAGGCAACATTGTATAGTCGTACATCGAAGAATCAAGCCCTTCGGTCCACCAAATCCATGCTAATCATCAAGTACCCATCAATACTAATACCATCTGTCAGTATTTGGTTCATGCCACGTCAATTTAAATGCTTATCCAGATATTTCTTAAATGTGAGAAGCTATGGCCCCGCCAGCCTCTTGTCCAGCACATTACAAGGTAGTATTTCTCCACTTGGAACTTCAACTCCGCCTCTTATGTGATACCATGCTTTCAAATAATCTGATTTGGTTCGGCAACAGCACAATGGTATAACTTGTTGAGCTTCTGCCTCACAACTGTAGGGACAAGAATTAACCCTGACCTTCAGTGTTGTGTGTGGACTTTGCTGATAGGCACATGTTGATCGGCTCATTTTCATCTGTCCCTAGTTGATTCTATGGGGAATTGATGGAAATCCAGGGTAAATAAAATGGGAATAAATGGAGATTTGATGGTAAGCCTGGAGTCAGGAGACAACAAACTGGTTTGCATGTTGTGTGACTCTGGCTTCTGGTTGCTGAGGAAAGACATGGAGTCAGTAGTCAGCTCCAGAGAGTCTCTGTCAGAGACCATGACCAGCAGCTGAGTTGGAGGCTTCAGCCTTCAATGTTTAGTTGGAAGAAAGTCCAGAAAATTAATTAGTGGATGTTAAATTTATGTTGGTCTCCTGACAATACAAAAACAGCGGGTTTGGTAAACTAGATTTATTATCAAAGTCAAGCAGAGAATTTCCTACAATGTAAATTATTCTTAGCTTGCCTGCATTTGGATGATATATCACATAATATGCTTAATTCATTTTTCAAATTTTATGATATTGAAATGAAATTGAATATTAATACCATCCTTAATATTTAGTATGCTCATTATAGCTTTTACATGTTTGAATTTCTTTTGCTTAAAATTCATTGAATTTGGATACAGGACATCTTGTTTATGGCATTTGTGCACTATTGAACTTTTCTCATTTCCACAATTTCATTGAACATTATTAATATATGAGAGGCTTAGTCATTTTGTTAAGTGTCAAGTATGAATATACCATATGACTTTCTCATGTCCAAATTACACTTTCACAGATGATGCATAGCTATGCAATTACACTACAGTATTGAATATTATTAGAAAAAGTTTATTTAGTACATGGGCGTAAGATGGGGTGATAGTTTAAGTCTTTAATACAAGGATGTTCTGATTTTAATCTTGACAAATGCTGAAGAAAGGCTAGTTATAGGGTGGTTAAGATATTGTGTGAAATCGGCTGTAATCTGCACCAATTTTAAGACTCTTATCAAGAGTCAAGCATGTTTAATTGTCACATGTACTGTAATGGAACAGTGAAAGCTAGTGGGAAGGAGATATAGATAAGTGGAAGGGCAGATATGAGGGGGGTCAGAGGAAGTGAAAATTATGGTGTTGAGATGGGATGAACAAAAGCTTGCAGATTGAGCTTGAGTAGGCTATGTGACATAATATACATATTAATTCTCAATTAAAATAGTATTTTCTTCCCCCAAAAAGGCAGGAAATATTGTTTCAAAAGAGGAGCATTCAGGACCATCATATTCTCATAAATAATTGGTAAGGATGGAAAAATTAGGGAACCCTGGATGTCAAGGGGTCTTGAGGGTTTGATGAAGAAAAGGACATGGGAGATGGAGTGATCGGGGAGAGGGAACGGTGTTATTCTATCACATGTGAGCGTCAGAGGAGAAGGAATGAGATATCTTGGAGCAGGTAAAGGTGGATAAATCCCTAGGCACACGGAGTTGCCAAGGCCGGGAAGGCTGCCAACCTGATGGTTGGGATAGACATTATGACATTTGTCCCTGTGCTGTACAAATCTGTGATGCTAATGATAATTTGATAACATTGTCCTTAAAATCTCTATGGCAACTTTAAAGTGATGAAAAATTACAGAATCCATTAAATATTCTGTAGAATCACCTTAGTTTTAATTAAATATCCTTTTATTTGAACACAAGGAAGTACTTAATTGTGTAAAGTAAACCCTGAAGTTTATAAATAGTGTCAATTGTAATTGCAGAAGAGGTAATGCAAAATAAGATGAGTCTCACTTATGTTTACATCATAAAGTTAACATTAATCCAGTTCAATGTTGAAAAACAATTTATATGAAACTCTGCCAATGAAACCTTAGTTGAAATTCAGCCAAATGGTTGTTAACTTCAGGTGTAGCTGAAATGGATAATGAGCCTGTGGTTGGTGAATTGGATAATGAGCTTGAGGTTGGTGAGAGAGGATGTCTGAAGAAGGGTTTCGACCCGAAACGTCACCCATTCCTTCTCTCCAGAGATGCTGCCTGACCCGCTGAGTTACTCCAGCATTTAGTGTCTACCTGTGGCTGGTGAATTGGGTGATGAGCCTGTAGCTGGTCATTTGGATCATGAACCTGTGCGTCTTCTGCATGGTGATACTGACAGGTGTCAGCAAGATTTTCAGATCCAACTCATTTCTGCCCTGCTGGTTCCGTTCCATGCATTATATGTGATTAAATATTTTATAAGAAAAATATTCCTCCTTTCTGCTCTACTGACAATGTGTTGTACTTGATTGCAAAGCAGAGTCTGTATGACGTAGGTAGGAGAGCAGTGGAACATGGTTCAAGTTCTGAGTCAGGGTATGTGGCACTGGTCTGTGAAATGTCTGCACCTATAAGCGCAAATGGAGCTTAATCCACACAGGACTTGTGACAATCCGTGACACAGATGTGCTGACACAATTGTCTGTAGCTACTCCAACTAACTTTAAATCCGTTGTACTCGCTCCCAAAACAATTCACATCTTCAATCGTGATTTAAATAATGTAATTTTATGTTGGTGTTTTGATCATTCTCATTGTCAGCGATCTCTAAACTAACCTCTAAACTCTAATGTCCAATATAGATAGATAACCTGAAGTTAACAACCATTAGAATTTAAAAAGAATTGCATGGACAATGTAGGATAATCTGTACCTGACAAAAGGGAGTCCACCAACAGCAATATTAAGCATAATTCTTTGTCAACTTTATTGCTCAAAGCAAGATTAAATTAAAAAAATTAAAACAGTTTTCATTGTTTTCTGCAACTATTGATAAACTTGTACTTAAATATGCAGACTTGCACTTAGAGTTGACAGTTTTAAAATACTACCTGCCTGGCAGTTGGCAGTGAACACCTGGGTTAAATGGCTGCAAGCTCCATCTCCATCCCATGGAGCAAGACTGACATCAGCATTGACCGCTCCACATTCCATTCCAGGGAACCAAATCCTGTGATTTTGGATGCATTTGAGTTTTCAAAATGTCTCTTGTCTCATTGCTCGTTTGATGGTTATTATGATATCTCTGTCCACTGTGTAATTTCTGTCTATTAATTTGATATACCAGATTTATTTTAATGGGAATCCAAACAACGGACAGCTGAGCTGAGTTTTGAAATCAAATCCCAGTGATTCTGCACTTATGTCACTGATTCCTGTTGATATTTGCTGATCTTTGATCTTATCACCAGAACTGGTCTCAATCTCCACACAATTTTACTTGTAAGTGCTGCGTAAAGAAGATTGAAGTGAGGAGGTGTAGTATGTGAGTGCTGCTTGCAAGACCAGCGTTTACCACTCGGCCTGAACTCCCCTCATGGAAGTGTTGGCAGCACTGCATAGAGTATTGTGAAGAGGATGTTTCCACTAGTGAGAGAGTCTAGGACCAGAGGTCATAGCCTTAGAATTAAAGGACGTTCCTTTGGGAAGGAGATGGGGAGGAATGTATTTAATGAGAGGGTGGTAAACCTGTAGAATTCATTGCCACAGACGGCTGTGGAGACCAAGTCAGTAGATATTTTTATGGCAGAGATAGATAGATTATGGATTAGTACGGGTGTCAGCGGTTATGGGGAGAAGGCCCGCTTACCCAGGCAGCATCTGATAACCCTCCTCTGCACCCTCTCTAAAGCCTCTACATCCTTCCTGTAAGAGGGCGACTGGAACTGCACACAATACTCCAAATGCAGCCCAATCCAAATTCTATATCAATCTGCTAATTTCAAGGTCATCATTACAGCTGCTTTTTGAGTTTGGAATTGATCTAATAAACATTTAAATTGCGATGCAGGAATGTAAATGACTCTGGAGAAAAGATGTGATCTAGGTGAAGGTTGGCAAGAATAGGAATGATAGATGAATGAACAAATTAGGGCCTAGCAAGTTGACACAGGTTCTGGCAAGAATGGATAGAACATTTTAAAGATGTAGACATTTCTAACGGCATGCATGTGCCTAACGTGCAGATGCATGTGCCTAACGTGCAGGTGCATGTGCCTAACATGCAGATGCATGTGCCAGACGATGGTTGAGATGCCCCAATGCTCATTTCACAGGATCAGCCACATGGAAACATCAGGACTTCATCTATATTTTTCATTGTCAACATTTTCTGGTACAATAACAATTTTAATAGTACCTTATGTAACCTGACTAACCTGCTCATGTGACATACGTTTTGGTAAAGAGCTTACAGAGGACTTTGTAAGTGATTGTGCTACAGAGCGTGAATGAGCTTAACTTGTAATAACATTTATTGTTCAGACTTTGAATTTAACAAGCAGCAGAACGGATTTTGTTAAAATACAACCGTGTCATTTTTCTGCATTGCCTTCTTACATTCATTCTAAATAATCCAATGTTACTCTGTCTTCACACCCCCCCCCTGCAGAAGCTGGTCGTGGATCATTTCTATCATTGCCAATTACTGACATGTTTGCAAGATACATCTTTTATTTTTAGACAATTTGCCAGCTGTGATGCGTTCTTTATTTGGAGCAGATGCTAATATAGTTTTATAACTAATTACAATGAAAATATATGAGGGTTTCAATGAGCCACTCGCACAATGACGATGACAAACTATGTTTCAGGGGTAATGCTCTCCGTGCTTGAAGATAGAAAACATGGGTTTACATTCAGAACATAGAATGGGAACTGCAGCGTAGGCTCTCCAGGTTAATTCCCGGGATGGCGGGCCAGTCATATGAAAGAATGGAACGACTGGGCTTGTATTCACTGGAATTTAGGATGAGAGGGGATCTTATAGAAACATATAAAATTATTAAGGGATTAGACAAGCTTAATGCAGGAAACATGTTCCCGCTGTTGGGGGAATCCAGAGCCAGGGGTCACAGTTTAAGAATAAGGGGTAGGCCATTTAGATCTGAGATGAGGAAAAACCTTTTCACCCAGAGAGTTGTGAATTTGAGGAATTATCTGCTTCTGAAAGCAGTGGAGGCCGATTCACTGGATGCAATCAAAAGAGAGTTAGATAGAGCTCTATCTAACAATAGAGGGCTAGCAGAATCAAGGGATATGGGGAGAAGGCAGGAACGGGGTACTGATTGTGAATGATCAGCCATGATCACATTGATTGGCGGTGCTGGCTCAAAAGGCCAAATGGCCTACTCCTGCACCTATTTTCTATGTTTCAAAGCACCCACCCCACCTCTCCCGGTAACACGTTCCAAGCACCTATTACTCCAGTGTAAAAACAAACCTGCCTTGCATATCTTTAAACTTTCCCCCTCTCGTCTTATACCTAAGTTGACATTTTCACCCAGGACTCTGACTCTATCTAGGCCTCTCATAATTTAATAAAACTGCTATCGGGTAGCCTTTCTGCTTCCGATGCTGTAGAGAAAACAATCCAGGTTTGTCCACCCTCTCCTTATAGCTAATACCCACCAATCCAGGCAACGTTCTGGTGAACCTCAAGGATCCATCCCATAGCTTCCACATTCTTCCTACAGTATGATGATCACAACTGCACACAATTTTTAAATTAAAAAAAAATAAAAAATTATTTAAATTTATTAAGCAGACTCATGGTCCATTAGAATACACATACAGCACACAGTATATACATATAAAATTAAATTAAATTAGAAAAGGCAACAATACCAATGTTTCCACATAGGTGACAGGTATCTCACGGCACTGAAACCAGGATTTACCAGCAGCACAATGATGGAATTCTGAGAACCATTCAATCGGCATATAAATTTAAACATGAGATTCCTCAACAGGGCATGAAACGTATTGACTCCTGCACTACAAAACAGTTCACTTGCACTGCACCACCTTGGCTTTCTAAGCAATATGCGCATGCAGTCATTATAGGCAACCTTAAGTTTATGAATGCTTGACTTATTAAACTTTATCCACAAAGGAGCAGTGTAAAGAGGAGTACAGTAAGCTCTAAACAGGTTTATCTTGACATTTCCTGAGCACCAGTGGAATTTCCTAACCAACATGTTAGCTTGTGCATACAACATGCGGCGCTGTCTATACATGTCCTCATCATCAGACATTTGATCTGTGATGACATGTCCCAGATACTTAGCTTTACAGCAGACAGATAGAACCTGCCCTGACAGGTAAAATGATGGGAAGACTAGATCTTTGTCCCCTTTTACTTTACAAATCATAACAACGCTCTTTTTAGCATTGTATTTCACGTCAAATTGGACACCATACTCAGAGCATATATTCAACATCTGCTGAAACCCAGCACTGCTAGGAGAAAAAACCGCCAGATCATCGGCATACATAAGATGGTTTACCAGGGTGTTACCAATCATACATCCTGTTTTACAGCCTCTAAGCTGTTCAGATAAATCATTCATGTACACATTAAAGAGGGCTGGTGAGAGTAGCCCCCCCTGGCGAACCCCATTACCAACACCAAATGTTACAGAGACTGCATTACCCCATTTGACCTGCATGCTCTGGTTGGCGTACCAATATGCCAGGACCCTAATTATACTGTTAGGCACTCCTCTTTGACTCAGTTTTTGGAACAGCTTATGATGGTTGACTCGATCAAAAGCTTTAGAGGCATCAATAAAACCAATTAACACAGAGGAATTCTGCCTTCTGTACATTTCAACCATTTCCTTCAGGGCATAGATACATAAATCAGTACCATGCTTAGCCTTGAAGCCAAACTGGTTGTCTGCAGTACCCAAATAAAAACATAATCTATCTAATAAAATTCTTTCCAGGACTTTGGATAACACACTGGCTAGAGCAATCGGTCTGTAATTATCCAAGCTCCCCAATGTGTGCCTAACCAAAGATTTATACAGTTGCAAAATTACTGTACCCCAAATTTTTAATCCAATGTCCTGACCAATGAAAGCAAGCTTGTTGCATGCCTTCTTTACTACCCTACCCACTTGTGTTATGTTTATGGTAAGGGGGAAAGGGGAGGGCATTTTGAGGGGTTCTGACAATACCTGGAATGCAGGGAGAGTGGTGAAGCTGCGTCACTGACAGCATAAGAAGTGTTTAGATGAGCACTTGAATTACAAGGACAGAGTCCCCCTTGTTCTCAACTTCCACCCCATCAGCCAGCGTATCCAACAAATTATCCTCCAACATTTCCATCACCTCCAACGGGATCCCACTGCTGGCCACATCTTCCCATCTCCTCCCCTTTCTACTTTCCGCAGAGACCATTCCCTCCATAACTCCCTGGTCCACTCGTCTCTTCCTACCCAAACCGCCCCCTCCCGAGGCACATATTCACAAAATGCTGGAGTAACTCAGCAGGTCAGGCAGCATCTCGGGGAGAAGGAATGGGTGACGTTTCGGGTCGAGACCCTTCTTCAGACTCCCTCCCGAGGCACTTTCCCCTGCAACCGCAGGAGATGCAACACCTGTCCCTTTACCTCCCCCCTCGACTCCATCCAAGGACACAAACACTTTCCAGGTGAGGCAGAGGTTCAAAAAAATGAGCAACTTGAATTGCTAATGTATAAATAACTGTGTAATGGAATTATTACAGAAGGGAGTCCATTGGACAGCATGGAAGAGTTGGGCTATATGGTCTGATTCCGTGTTTTTGACTCATTGATGTGGCCTCCCAAAATGCTTCACCTCAAAATTGTCTGCATTAAATTCCATTTGCAATTCTCTGCCTAATTTTCCAACTGGTTTATGTCCTGCTGTATCCTTTGACAACTTTCCTCTCTTTCCAGAACTCTACAATTTTTTGTGTTATTTGCAAACTTACCAATCATACCATCTATATTTCCTTCCAAATTATTCAAGGTTGTTGGAGATAGATGTAGTTGGAAGCATAGCATTCACAGTGCAAGTCTGGGTGTGAGGCACTGGCTTTCATATAAGACATTAAACGTTATCAAAACAGGAAATACAGAAAGCACGAAGCACATCAAACAGCATTAACATAGATTGACTCTACCGACCCATAACCTCTCGCACTAAGAAGGCCAAGGGCAGCAGAAATCTGAGAATACTATTTTCTGTTGTTCCCCTCCAAATCAATATCATACTAACTTGGGAATGCATCTTTTTTTATTGTCACTCGTTCCAAATCCTGTGCCAGGCCAGTGCTATGTCCACTGGAACTACCAAGCCCTTCCAACACCATTAGAATCATAGAAAGGCAGGGCGTGGAAATGCAACATTGGACTCACCTCATTCCTGCCGACCATGATGTCTTCTACCTGAATTGCATTTGCCCATATTCGGCCCTTCTCACTGATTGTGGGAACACCTTCACCAGAAGAGCTGCAATAGTTTAGAGGCGGCTCATCACCATCTTGGGAGCAACTAAGGAAGGGCAATAGCACTGGACTTGCCTCAACACCCAGATCCTGGAAACTAATACATAGCAAAAAGGTATAGTTAACCTCCTTGATAGCGTGTGTTGAGTGTGGACTCTCCTCACCTGCCCTCACCTGTTCTTCTTGTAAAGATGTGAGCTACTCCACCCTGGAGATGTTCCTTCTCTGGTGTGAGTATTCACAGGGATAACCGTGACTCAATGTGCACCTTAGATTTCTCAAAGAGGCTTGGAGAGAATCCTTGAATCATTTTTCTCTGTCTTCCTGGAAATCTCTTGCGATGGGGAACTGGTCCTTCCACTGGTGCTTTCCCAACTTCTGGGTGTTTCCAGAGATTTGTGGAAAAGGCCTCCATGATTGATGTTTCCATGGGAGTGAGTGAGTGCATGCATGAACATAGAACTGCTTGAGTTTGTTGAGGGCAGTGCTTCTCAAGTCACAGGGAACTAATTCCATTTCACGTCTTCGACATAATTTGGTGAATTCTGATAGCGATTTATTTGTTGTCTGTGGCCATCTCGATGGAACTATGAAGGTCTTGAATGCAAGACAAACTGCTGTGGGAACTCAGCGGGTCAGGTAGCATCTGCAAAGGGAAATGGACAGACATTGTTACAGGCCAGGAGCCTTCGTGAACACCTTTTTTTCTTTGGAGTTAGTTGATTAGCAATTACACTGGGTCAGCAGCTAGATTAAATTAACTATTCACATTGGCAAAATTATTGACTTGAAAAACAGTTAAACAAATCCAAGCCAGCTAATTAAGTAAATTAGACATTGGGTTGGGACCCTTCTTCAGACTGATTGTGACTATGTTCGTAGAAGAAAAGGTAGAAAGGAAGCTATCAAAACTGCAGGGAGATGAAAGCAGAACAGTGTCCTGGTTCATAATGAAACAAACACCATCTTATCATGAATTGTCAGAATACTAATGACTGCAATATCAGAAAAGAAGGTGTCATTTTTGGTCAGTGGTTTATTATCGTCACCTGCAGTGAAGTATTGCCTGAAGTAATCTTATCTCTTTTCTATTCAGCTGCTGCCTGAATGTTTCCAGGAATTATTGATTGTTTCAGATTTATAGCGTCTCGGTATATTGCTTTGTATATTTTTAGTGATCTTGATGCAATAACGGCTACAATAATTAGTTCCATTTGTGGAATCGTGCAGTATATAAGAGCAATCAAAACATCGTGTCACTGCCGAATGTGTGAAAGACCCATCATAGCACTTCACTGCTCTTTCCCCACACTGCCACAGAATTTCACTCATAATTATTTTTCCAGTACTTTATTGAAAGATCTCACTGAATGTGCTTCCCCTGGCTTTCTGGTCTGCATTTTTAGAAAGATTATGGCGAGTCCGGAAAACTTGTTGGTTGTAGAAGAAGTTTATTGCAGCAGCAATATTCGAATACAAAGTTAAACAACAAGGTAAAGGACAACCATCAAAAACTCACTGTCTTCCTTGAAGACTTCTCCGAACTGAACATTTCGGGTGCCAAAAGCGCACATGACAACGCTGGCCAATCAGCGATGTCGCTCTCTGGACCAATCCCTACGGTCGCGCTCACACGTGACCTTGCTGGCTAATCTGAGGGTTCGACGACCCGGACCATTCTCTATGGTCGCTACATGACCCCCCCCAGAACCCGAGGTACGGAACCTAGCAGGGAGCCGGATTTCGCGACCATAACGAGTACGGAGAGGGGCAGCCTGAACCACAGGAGCAGGGGATTCCGGACTTGGAGGAACTGCCGGAACGGGGGGTCCTGGACTGAGCGGAACTGACGGAGGCCGGCCTCTCCTAGGGGTTTGGCCGACCAGGACTGGTTGATCCGGATCCAAGTGTGCAGGTTTGAGCCGGGACACCGAGACGAGCTCACTCCTGCCGCACATGTCTAAGGTGAAGGTAGCCGTTCCCTTACGCAAAACCCGGAACGGCCCTTGATAGACCCTCTGCAACGGGGCACGATGGGAATCTTTTCGCAGAAACACAAACTCACAGTCCTTCAGGGAAGGCGGTTCATGTACCATGGGACACCCATGACGTGAAGTCGGAACTGGAGCCAGGGAACCCACCCGTGCCCGGAGAGATGCTAAGACTGATGGGACTGGAGGCAGCTGGTCTGAGGGGTCCGGAAACAAATCCCCGGGTACTCGAAGTGTCGAGCCATATACTAGCTCCGCGGACGACGCACCGAGATCTTGCTTAGGAGCAGTCCGGATGCCCAGAAGAACCCAGGGGAGTTCGTCTACCCAGTCCGGGCCTTCAAGCCTTGCACTGAGGGACGCCTTAAGTTGACGGTGGAACCTTTCTACAAGTCCATTTGCCTGGGGGTGGTATGCAGTAGTGGGTTGTAACTTGGAACCGTACAGTTCTGCGAGCGCGGCCCAGAGGGACGAAGTGAACTGCGGCCCCCTGTCAGTGGTAATAACTGCCGGGACCCCGAAACGAGCTACCCAATGGAGGGCCAAAGTCCTGGCACAAGAGGCTGCCGAGATATCAGACAATGGGAAAGCCTCTGGCCACCGGGTGAACCGATCCACCACCGTGAGGAGGTGGGTGTAGCCCCGGGAGGAAGGCAAAGGCCCGACTAAATCCACGTGGATGTGGAAAAAACGAACTGCTGGGACCTCGAACTCCTGTACGGGGGGCTGGACATGGCGCTGGACTTTAGCGGTCTGACAGGGAACGCAGGAACGCGCCCAACCCGCTACCTGTTTCCGTAGGCCATGCCAGACAAACCGAGCTGCTACTAAAGCAGAGGTGGAGCGGATGGACGGGTGCGCCAGCCCGTGAATGGCATCAAACACCCGGCGCTGAAGGGAGGGCGGTACTACCGGCCTGGGACGGGGAAGGGAAACATCACACCAGACTTTTGTGCCTTCCGACCCGCAGGCTACCTGAGCCAACTTCAATCCCGAAGTGGTGGACTGGTATGCTGAGGCGGTATCCGCTAGAAGCTGTGCCTCCGCAAGCTCCTGGGGATCCACCTCGCAGTCCACCGCCGAAATAGGGGAAAAAGCAGGTCTAGACAGGACGTCAGCAACGGCATTAAGCTTACCCGCGACATGACGGACATCGGTGGTAAATTCGGAGATAGCAGTCAGGTGTCGCTGCTGGCGGGCCGACCATGGGTCAGAAAATTTGAAAAATGCAAATGTTAATGGTTTGTGGTCCGTAAAGGCCACAAATGGGCGGCCCTCAAGGAAATACCTGAAGTGACGAACAGCTAAATAGAGGGCCAGAAGCTCTCGGTCAAATGCGCTATACTTCAGCTCAGCCGAATTTAGTTGCCGGCTGAAAAACGCCAAGGGCTGCCAACGGCCACCGACCTGCTGCTCCAAGACCCCGCCCACCGCCACGTCAGAGGCGTCAACCGTCAGGGCCGTGGGGGCGGAGGGGCTCGGGTGAACCAACATGGTGGCGTCTGCTAATGCTGCCTTAGCTGCTGTAAAAGCCGACTCTGCAGCTGGGGACCATATCAACTCTACCGGTTTTCCCGCAAGGCACTGGAAGAGCGGGCGCATGACCCGCGCAGCTGCCGGAACGAACCTATGGTAGAAGTTAACCATACCTACGAACTCCTGTAGTCCTTTTACTGTGGTGGGACTGGGAAATGCCCGGATAGCCTCCACCTTCTCGGGCAAAGGGGAGGCGCCGGCAGGGGTAATTCTGTGCCCTAAAAAATCAAGAGAAGGGAGGCCGAATTGACACTTGGAGGGTTGGATAATGAGCCCGTGGTCTTGGAGCCGCTGGAACACAGTCCGCAAGTGGACCTGGTGTTCCTGCACTGAGGGGCTGGCGACCAGGATGTCGTCTAAATAAATAAACAAAAAGGGTAAACCCCGACCCACACGGTCCATCAGTCGTTGGAAAGCCTGTGCCGCGTTCTTTAAACCGAAAGGCATACGCAACCATTCGAACAACCCGAACGGAGTAATCGTGGCAGTTTTCTGCATGTCCTCCGGCCGCACCGGAATCTGGTGGTATCCTCGCACCAAATCGATTTTGGAGAACACCACCGCTCCTTCCAGCCCAGACGAAAAGTCCTGTAGGTGCGGTATGGGGTAGCGATCAGCCGTGGTGACAGCATTGAGACGTCGATAATCGCCACATGGTCTCCACCCCCCAGATGCCTTGGAGACCATATGCAACGGCGAGGCCCACGGGCTGTCGGACTGACGGACAATGCCCATTTCCTCCATCTTCCTAAATTCCGCCCGTGCCACCACCAGTTTGTCTGGCAGTAGTCTCCTGGCCCGAGCGAAAACGGGAGGGCCCTCGGTGCGGATGTGATGGACCACGCCGTGCTTGGCCGAAGGCGTGTCAAAACGTTGGATGAGCAGCTCTGGAAACTCCGCCAGGATCTCAGCATACGAGTCAGGGGCCGCGACGACGGCCTGGACAGTAGGGCTGGGCGGGGAGGCGATTGTCGGAGTGACGGGCTCCTCGCTGGCGGAGGGTCGGAGGTCGTTACCGCGGACATCAGGGACTAGTGAAAAAGCCCAGAGAAAATCTGCGCCTAGGATCGCTTGTCTGACGTCTGCTATGATGAATGGCCATTCGTACGTGCGGAGGCCTAACACAAGGGACATCTTCCGTATACCGAAAGTGCGAATGGGGCTGCCATTAACCGCGATGAGGGTGGGACCTGTCTTACCCGTTCTGGTTTCGAGGTCGGTCGGCGGCACTATACTGACGATGGCTCCCGTGTCCACCAAAAATTCTGTGGACGTAGAGGCGTCGGTTCTGGCCAATCGTAACTGCCCCTATGTACGATCGGCCGAGGCATTTCCCGCGAAGGTACAAGGTGAGCGGCAGTTGCGGGATTCTCTACCCCATCGTAGGTGATAATAGCACCAGCCGCGCTTGTGCGGATCTTTTTGGCGGGCTTTCGGAGAACTGGCGGGAGACGCGGCGCCATCTTGATGTCGCTGTGGCGTGGCCACCGATGTCGAGACCTTGTTGATCGAACCGCTTGCCTTCGATTTAGCCGCTATGAGCGCGTCCGCTTTCTCTGCATATGCTTCGGGGTCCTTAAAAGAACAATTCGTGAGCAGCAGTCGGACATCCTCGGGAAGCTTCTCTCGGAATGCCTGTTCGAACATGAGGCAATCCGTATGCTCACCGGCTAGCATCATCATCTCGGCCATGAGAACGGACGGCCGTCGATCTCCGAGGTCCGGTAGGTGCAGAAGTTTTTCAGCGCAATCATGCCTATTAAACCCAAAGGTTCGCAGTAACAATTTCTTCATTGCCTCGTACTTGCTTTCCGCAGGCGGATTAACGATGAACCGCATCACGCGTGTGGTCGTCTCCGGTGATAGAGCGCTGACGAGATAGTAATACTTCGTCGAGTCGGCCGATATGTTCTTTATATGAAATTGGGCTTCGGTGTGGACAAACCAAGATTGCGGTGAATGTGTCCAAAACAACGGAAGGTGAACGCTTACCGCGCTTAACTCCGGTGTGCCAGGCGCGGCATTCAACAACGAGGCGTCGTGTTCCTGCATAGTCGGTGATTGTCCAGATCACGTCGGGGTCACCAATATGGCGAGTCCGGAAAACTTGTTGGTTGTAGAAGAAGTTTATTGCAGCAGCAATATTCGAATACAAAGTTAAACAACAAGGTAAAGGACAACCATCAAAAACTCACTGTCTTCCTTGAAGACTTCTCCGAACTGAACATTTCGGGCGCCAAAAGCGCACATGACAACGCTGGCCAATCAGCGATGTCGCTCTCTGGACCAATCCCTACGGTCGCGCTCACACGTGACCTTGCTGGCCAATCTGAGGGTTCGACGACCCGGACCATTCTCTATGGTCGCTACAGGATCACCTTTCAATCTTGATGTGAAAGTGACTAATTGTTTGATTAGTGACAACTTGCTTTCCATCATGATGTCAGTTATTTGTATAACAACGTATTTGCTTTACCAATGATACAAGCCTGCAGTATCTGACTATTAATAAATGATACACTTAAACTATCATTTTAGTAAATGTCCAATACTTGGATGTTGTGTTATATCTACATTGAAGGTAAAATTGGTTAATCATAATTACTGTGACAAAATTGTTTAATTTTATGACATGTGAAAGAGGACAGCTGAAATCTGTACCCCTCTCAGCCTAGGGTCCACACTGTGATGTGAAACACAGCTGTCTACCAAAGAAGTCTCATTACATTCATCAAAGTCTTAGTTATAACATTGTAGAACAGACCGAGCTTTTGCTGTTTGTTTGTGAGGAATAGATTAGTTATGCTTTAAATTGTTAATTATCTTCAGAGATTTTGTTGCAACAGATATCCGATAAGTTGAACTAGTAGTTTTAGTTAAAACAAAGCAATGTGGCATTTTCCCTCTTTGAGTGGTCCGGAGGAGAGGCTGGGGTCTCCCAGTAACAGGGTATTGATGTTACCTCCCTCTGTGAGAGACTGTGGGAGAGGCTGTGGTCTCCCAGTAACAGGGTATTGATGTTACGTCACACTGTAAGAGGCTGGGGTCTCCCAGGATCAGGGTATTGATGTTACCTCACTCTGTGAGAGGCTGGGGTCTCCCAGTAACAGGGTATTGATGTTACCTCACTCTGTGAGAGGCTGGGGTCTCCCAGTAACAGGGTATTGATGTTACCTCACTCTGTGAGATGCTGGGGTCTCCCAGTAACAGGGTATTGATGTTACGTCACACTGTAAGACGCTGGGGTCTCCCAGTAACAGGGTATTGATGTTACGTCACACTAAGAGGCTGGGGTCTCCCAGTAACAGGGTATTGATGTTACCTCACTCTGTGAGAGGCTGTGCAGTTTATGAGGACTTCATTTTATGAAGAAGTTTTGTATCTAGAATTTTAATATTTGTGGTAGATTTGCCTATGAAAAAGCAAAACAAAGTTTTTCACCGTATGTCAGTACTCAACACAATAATAAACCAATATCAATACCAATACCAAATGAGACTAGAAAGAAGGGTAGCGACCCCAAAAAATCACCTTTCCATGTTCTGCAGAGATGCTGCCTGACCCGCTGATTTACTCCAGCATTTTGTGTCCTTTTTTGTAAACCAGCATCTGCAGTTCCATGTTTCTACGAAATGGAACTAGTTCAATTGTAAAACCTGGTTTACATGGATGAATTGGGCCAAAGGACCTGTTTGCGTGTGCTATGTATATCAGAGCCATTGAGCTTGCTGGGGTTCAGGCACGTCTTTAAACGTAAAGAAGGCTGTTAAAACATGTTTGGTGCGGTTAAAAAATCTTCAAGGTTTCAAAGTCAGTTTATTGTCACATGTATCAATTAAGGTACAGTGAAATTTGAGTTACCATACAGCCATACTAAGTGAAAAGCAACAAGACACACAACCACATAAAAGTTAACATAAACATCCATTACAGTGGATTCCACATTTCTCACTGTGATGGAAGGCAATAAAGTTCAATTCTCTTCCTCTTGTTCTCCCGCGGTCGGGGCAGTAAAACCATCCGCAGTCGGGGCGATCAAAGCTCCCGCAGCCGACGATCAAAACACCCGCTTCGGGGCAATTGAAACTCTCTCCGCGGCATGGATCTCCCGAATCGGCCTCTTCTTACCGGAGACCGCAGGCTTCACGATGTTAAAGTCCACAGGCCCGGAGCATCGATCCCTGACAAAAGGATCGTAAGCTCCGCGATGTTAAAGTCCCGCAGAGTCCTGCGGCTTGGAGTACCCGTCTGTCTCCAGGAAAGGCCGCCATCTCCACGACGTTAGGCCGCAGTGCGGACAGAGATACGATACGGAAAAAAATTGCATCTCCGTCGAGGTAAAATATATATTTTTAATTCCCCCAAAATGCTGGAGTAACTCGGCGGGACAGGCAGCATCTCTGGAGAGAAGGAATGGGTGACATTTCTTCAGACTAACTTCAGTCTCCCATTCCTTCTCTCCAAAGATGCTGCCTGTCCCGCTGAGTTACTCCAGCATTTTGTGTCTATCTCTAGGAAGAATAGTTTGGAAAAGACATGAGCATTCAGGCAGGTCAAGACCTTGATAGGAGGGCTTTGATCTGGTAAATCCAGGAAGACTGTGTCACTGCTTGGCCCGGCAGTAACTAGTCGGCATCGATTTAAGTTCATCAAAATAGTTAAGGTTGGAGGTAAAAATATCGCTCGAGGACATTCCTAGGCATTTCTCAGTCAGTGAGTTAATTTGTGAACTGTGTGACACCACAGTTACAACTTAGGAACACTGCAGCAAGTTCTTCAATAACAAGCTCCTCTCAACAGTAGTTAATAATAACCAGATGAGTTATTTGTTGATGTTGATCGAGGAATAAATATCCACCAGGACACTTGGCCAAAGTACCCAGGTCTTCCAATTAATATCATCCACCTGAGATGGGTGACTGGGATTTACAGTACAGAAAATGCCAGAAGTCCTCAGCAGTTCAGGCAACATCTACGGAGAGAGAAACACGGGGAAGAAAGGTTTCAGATCAGTGACCTGCCATCAGAATTGGAAATGGTAAAAATGAAATAAGTTTTAGAAGCAAAGAAAGTTGGAGGAGGAGTGATGAGAACAGAAGGAAAGGTTTGGAATCAGGTGGAGGGCAAGTTCGGGTGGCCAGCATTAGTGATGGTGGTGCTTCCTGGAAAATGTGGTTAAGGCATGTGTGAAGCTGTGTCTGGAATCCAGAAGACGGGAGACTGATATAAATAATTTTGGAAATGTCATAGAGGCACAAAATCGTACAGGGTAGAAACAGGCCATTCGGCCCAACTCATCCACACTAACTAGTGGGCACCCTTCTGCATTAATCCTATCTCCTGGAACCTGGTCCATAGCTTTCTATGTCTAACTGATTTAAGTACTCCTTTAAGCTCTCAGCAACCCAACTTCTGCCATTCTCTCAGGTAGTGCATTCCAAGTACTCTCAGATCCCTTTTAAAGCTGAACTTCCTTACACTAACTCTGGGTCCTCTCGTTTTATCCACCTCTCATATGGGGAAAGGTTTACTGGTCGACCCTATTTATACCCCTCATTAATGTATGTACCTCTTCACCTTCTCCACTCCAGGGGGAACAGACCTAGTCTAGTCTCTCCAACCCAAGCAATGCCCTGGTGACCTTCCTCTGCACCTCTCCCACACCATCACATCATTCCAATTCCCAAGGTTTGGATTAAACCCCATCTGCCATTTTTCAGCCCATTTCACCAAGACATCAATATCACTCTGACATAGGCCTACCTCCCAAATTTTCAATAACTTTGCCAATCTTCACATCATTGCCTCTCACATTTGCATCGTAGTCATTCACAAAATAAGTTGAGATACAAGCCTGGTATAGCTGCTCTTTGGAAGTTGTTGAATTTATTGTCGGGTGTGGAGGACTAATGTGCCACATCGCAAGAAGAGGTGCTGCTCTGCCTCTAGCGAACAGTGTGGGACACAACATGGGTGTGGCATGGAGAATTAGTGACCACAATTGGAAGCTCATAGTCACACACAGGGGCAGTCACCCAGCCTATAGAAACATATAGAAAATAGGTGCAGGAGGAGGCCATTCAGCCCTTCGAGCCGGCACCGCCATTCATTGTGATCAAGCCTGTATCAGGTTTCCCAACTGCACCAGAGTGTGGATGCCACGGTGCACTGAGATTCCTTGTTCACATGAAATAGTGTACGTGGTAATGACAGATAAGCCAATTAATCAACGACAAATGCAAAACAGCAGAATGGTGCAATTTGAGGTAGTAAAATAAATCCTAATGTGAATGTGGATGAGGTAGAGTTGAGCAAGAGTACGTGGCAGAATCGCAGCAGTGGGCGTGTAAAGCTGGAGGGAGTGCTTGCGTCTGACATCTGCAGTAGTTTGCTTTTGGCCTCAATTTAACGTTTCAGCTAGAGGACAGATTGATGTATTATGTAGCAGATTGTTAAGCTGCAGGATGCTCATTAACAAATTGAGGAACCAGAATTTATAATTTTTATAATGGAGACATTTGGAAATTGTTTTTTGGAAAGGAAAATGTTCACATTGAAATTTGAACATTGAGCAAGAACTGGGTTATGTGTCCGTGGATGCATTCAAAGATTCAGCACAAGCTGGATGTGCTAAATGTCTTCCGCTCTGTGCTTTAGAATTCTCTATTATTATTTTGCTTGTTAAAAACTCAAAATAATAATAATCTTACCTTCCCTAGCAGCCATGTTCTGCAGCTGACTGATGTTATCAACATGACTAGCCAGTGCCTTTAGGGAATAATACTTCTGTTTACCAGCTATTTCAGGATGTGTTAATGCTGCTCTGTGTTGCTGTTATCACAAAGCATCCAATGATAGTCCAAGCTGACAGGAGTTGTCAGATTTGCTTGTTGGCAAAAATAATGTCATTATATTCCATTGACATGCCGGGGCAGTTTTCATAAAAGATTTGATTATGAAATTAATCCAGCTCGTATCCTTCGTTTCTGTCAGATATCCCCATTCACCATTTTGTATTGGTTTATTATCATCCCCTGCTCTGAGATACGGTGGGAATATTGCTTTACATGCACTGTGGTAAACCAGGAAAATCACATCGTACAGGAGTCCATCAGGTAATCCAAAAGAGGACATAAACAGATTAACTACATTGTCATCCAAATCATTAATGTGGATCACACTATTATCAGATCTTGAACTGACCTCTTTTATATGAAGGATATATTTCCGATTCCCCCAATCTACCTTCCTGTGACCCTTGCACTTGTTCTTATCTGCACTATTTCTGTAGATTTAACAGTAATCAAATATTTACATCGATGCACACAAAACAAAGTTGTTCATTCTATCTCGGTAAACATGAAACAATAATTTAACATAACAGTGGGGAAAAAACTGTTCTTGAATCTGGTGGTACGTACCTTTAAGCTTTTGCTGGATAGGAGACGAGTGAAGGGAGAATGACTGGGACACGAGTGTACATTGATTATATTGGTGACTTTCCCGAGGCAGCGTGACATAGAGTGCACTGAGCAGTATCCACAACACTGAACTTTCTTGCAGCCTTGGGTAGAGTGATTACATACTTACAGGAGTGATATACTTTATAGGATGCCTTCTGAGAAAGTGGAGGCATTGGTGTGCTTTGCTGGCCATAGTATTATGGTGGTTGGACCAGGACAAGTTGTTGGTAATATTTACACCTCTCAGCAGTCTCCACTTCAGCACCATTGATACAGACTGGGGTGTATACTCCACCCCACTTTCTGAGTCAATCAGCAGCTCCTTTGTTCTGCTGACATTGAAGGTTGTTGGCTTGACATCATGTTAGCAAGCACCCTAACACCTTCCTGCTCTCGGTCTCAGCATTGTTTGAGGTCTGACCCTCTGCAGTGGTGTCATCTGCAAACCTGTAAAAAGAGTTGGAGCAGAATGTGTCCGAGTAGTCTGAGTGTATCAGGAGCTGAGAACACAGTCTTGCAGGGCACTGGCGTTGAGAACGATCATGAAGGAATTGGTTGACAGACAGAAAGCAAAGAGTGGGGATAAATGGGTCCCTTTCGGAATGGCAGGCAGTGACCAGTGGGGTACCGCAAGGTTCGGTGCTGGGACCCCAGCTATTTACGATATACATTAATGACTTAGACGAAGGGATTAAAAGTACCATTAGCAAATTTGCAGATGATACTAAGCTGGGGGGTAGTGTGAATTGTGAGGAAGATGCAATAAGGCTGCAGGGTGACTTGGACAGGTTGTGTGAGTGGGCGGATACATGGCAGATGCAATTTAATGTAGATAAGTGTGAGGTTATTCACTTTGGAAGTAAGAATAGAAAGGCAGATTATTATCTGAATGGTGTCAAGTTAGGAGGAGGGGGAGTTCAACGAGATCTGGGTGTCCTAGTGCATCAGTCACTGAAAGGAAGCATGCAGGTACAGCAGGCAGTGAAGAAAGCCAATGGAATGTTGGCCTTCATAACAAGAGGAGTTGAGTATAGGAGCAAAGAGGTCCTTCTACAGTTGTACCGGGCCCTGGCGAGACCGCACCTGGAGTACTGTGTGCAGTTTTGGTCTCCAAATTTGAGGAAGGATATTCTTGCTATGGAGGGCGTGCAGCGTAGGTTCACTAGGTTAATTCCCGGAATGGCGGGACTGTCGTATGTTGAAAGGCTGGAGCGATTGGGCTTGTATACACTGGAATTTAGAAGGATGAGGGGGGATCTTATTGAAACATATAAGATAATTAGGGGATTGGACACATTAGAGGCAGGAAACATGTTCCCAATGTTGGGTGAGTCCAGAACAAGGGGCCACAGTTTAAGAATAAGGGGTAGGCCATTTAGAACGGAGATGAGGAAGAACTTTTTCAGTCAGAGAGTGGTGAAGGTGTGGAATTCTCTGCCTCAGAAGGCAGTGGAGGCCAGTTCGTTGGATGCTTTCAAGAGAGAGCTGGATAGAGCTGTTAAGGATAGCGGAGTGAGGGGGTATGGGGAGAAGGCAGGAACGGGGTACTGATTGAGAGTGATCAGCCATGATTGCATTGAATGGCGGTGCTGGCTCGAAGGGCTGAATGGCCTACTCCTGCACCTATTGTCTATTGTCTATTGTCTTACTGGTTGTGTCTATGGGTCAGGAAGTCAAGCATGCAGTTGCAGAGGGGTGTGCTGTGTCCTAGGTCCAGGAGTTGGAAGAGGAGTTTGGTGGAATGGTGTTGATGGTGGAGCTATAGTAGGTATCCTTGTTATCCTGATGTTCCAAGGGCCAGCGAGATGGCATCTGCCATAGGCGAACTGCAGCGGATCAAGGCTGACTTCAAAGTGGGTGTGCACCATGACCAGCCTCTGAAAGCACATCATGATGGTGTGTCGGAGCCACTGGGGGTCGTCATTGAGGAATGCTGCCTTGTTTTTCTTTGGCACCAGCATGATAGTGGTAGTCTTAGAGCAGGTGGGAACCACAGACTGGCGTAGTGAGCGTTAAACATGTCTGCAAATACTGCTGCCAGCTGATTCTCCCTGCTGCCGAGGGCACGGACTCAGCACTTTGACAAGCACTGGCACGCACACATGATTTTTTCTCATCAATTAAAGTTTAGTTTATTATTGTCACGTGTATCGAGGTCCAGTGAAAAACTTTGTTTTGCACACTATTCAAATAGCTTCGATAGACTCTACATAAATACAATCAAGTCAAACACAAGTACAATAGGTAGAGTGAAGGGGAAGATACAGAGTGCAGAATATAGCATTGTGGAGCATCAGTTTTCCAGACAAAGTTCAATGTCCGCAATGCAGTAGAGGCTAATGGAGGGACCGTTCAGATGCCTGATAACAGAGCGGAAGAAGATGTTCCTGAGTCTGGCGGTGAATGCTTTCAATCTTCCTGTCCTGTACATATGCAGTATATACTCTGCCAAGGATGGGGAGGTGCATATGTTCTGTCAACTTACGTCTGTGTATTAATTAGTTGCTACCAAATCTAGAGACCATGTGAAATCTACAATATTGAAGAGTTCACATCCCTTCTTTAAGCCAAGTAGAAAATACTATGGATGCTGAAAATAGCAGAAATAGAAAATGTCAGGCAGCATCTGTGGAAGGTGAAATAGTTAATGTTTCAATTTGATGGCTGGATCTTTCATCCTAACTGGGAAAAGATAGAGATAAACCAGCCTTAAGCTGAAAGAAAAGAAACAAAAAGAGGCAAGTAACAAAATGCAGGTAAGGTTAATGGCTGAGTGAAGTAGACCGGTAATGGGACTGTAACAGTGAACACACATCTTTACAAGGAGTTGTAAGCGAGAAGAACTGTAATTAATTACATTATTAAAATGAATAAGCATTTTAGCATCACATTCTGCTAAGTTGTGACATATGTAGTCTTAGCGTCATACAGCATGGAAACAGGCTCTGGTCCCACTCATCCATGCTAGATGCCCATCTTAGCTGGTGCTATTTGCTTGCATTTGACCCAGTGAAGAACCTGTCTGAGGATACAGAGGGACACAGGTCAGTGAGATAGTTGGGTGGGGAGGTAGCAGATGGCATGTAATCCAGACAAGTGTATTTTAGGAGTTTCAATACTGGAAAGACATAGAGGAAATGTGCCGGATCTAAAGATCATTGATATAGAGACCTTGGGTTGGAAGTCCAGAGCTAGCCTGCACTCTGCCTTTGTATTTGAAATCCTTTGCAAGAAATCACCTGTCCTTAATTTCAATGTCAATTGAACCAGCTGTTCCTTTCCAAATATTGTGCACCATCTCCATAATATCATGTTGCTTGCATCTGGACCAGCACGTTAAATGCAGCAATCTTTGGTTGAAGTGTTTTGCAACGTACAAAGGTTGTGAATGCTTTGGTCGAAATGTCAGTCTCGCCCTTCTCTTCATTATTTTGACTGTAATATGGGAAACATTTTTATTTTTGAACACAAGCAGTTTTGTAACTTTTGAATATGAAAGCTGAGCATTTTAAATCATAAAGGGCCTGTCACGCAACCATGGTTACCATTGCCAACATGCAGAATAATATTGACAATGCTTAGTATGCAGTGCTGATGTCTATCTGAGGTTGGCCTGAACTAACCAAACTAACTATGGATGGGCTGCTAATGAAGTCCTGTTGTCATAGCAACAGATGCTGCCTGCTCATGATGGAGCTTCTTCCCTGAATAACCAAGCCAACTAACTGTGCTCAAATAGCATAAACATATCCCAGTGTGCAAAACATCTTTGATTAAATCAAACATAATTAATTTCAAGTTAAAATGGTGAACCTAACATTAGGAAAGCAATTCACAAATAGAATGTGAAATCCAGTTGTCGTTTCTTGGATTTCAGCATGGCTCCTACATTCCTCATGCTGTCATAAACCATTTATGGATAAATAAATGCACACTTTGAGTGCTGTCTTGCCTGGGATCCATCTATCATAAAGTGAAAGGCTGGGAAGCAGGTGCTGAATGCAGGCTACTGCTAATGAATTAGCTGTCAGAACCAATAAAAGGGCAGCTTTGGCCACCGCCTGCAGCAGTGATTTGAATCATTATTTCTCGTTTACCATGTAAAATAACCTATACTTTAAGTGACATTTCACTAATTCTCCAGCTCCAAAAGTAACAATTAAGTCACCACTCATGTGAAAACAGTTGGGTAAAAAGCAGGCAAATAGATGTCGAAAGACTCATTCTGTTGTTCTGATTTTGCTACTGGAGATCGCATACATTTCCATCTCTCCTCTCACTCAATGGAAGAGTATTACCTGAGCTTCATTGTTCACTCAACTCCAGCATTGTAAAGTTCACAAAACAAGCGAGGCCCTACATCAGAAACGTGTACTCATTGCATTGGAACATCTAACTGCCGCTTGAATGATTGACATTATTCCATCCATGAATATCACGGTAAGATGAGTGTTAACATTGTGACTCTTTGTCCGGGCCATGGTTATTTTTGTGAAGTTCCAACATATTATATAATGTTAGTACACACAGGTCTGCACAACTCTGTGCAGTTATCTGAATACATACTTTAAATTCTTCATTCTTTCAAAACAGGCTTTATCTATAGGACTTTAGGTAAAGTTTGCGAATCCAGACACCTCATAACATAGAATGCCTTGTCCTTAACTAAGGCAGCTTCTGGTACAGTTTCCAGAGAATTGTAACAAAATAGGCAAAGGTTACCAAAAATGGAATGGTGGGGAGGACAAGGACTTAATGCATATAAGTGACTGCACACACTGCTGGACGATGGGGCCTCCGCACCCACACCCAGACCTCCCTCTCTACACTGCTGGATGATGGGGCCTCCTCCACACCCACACCTCCCTCTCTACACTGCTGGATGATGGGGCCTCCTCCACACCCACACCTCCCTCTCTACACTGCTGGATGATGGGGCCTCCTCCACACCCACACCTCCCTCTCTACACTGCTGGACGATGGGGCCTCCGCACCCACACCCAGACCTCCCTCTCTACACTGCTGGATGATGGGGCCTCCTCCACACCCACACCTCCCTCTCAACACTGCTGGATGATGGGGCCTCCTCCACACCCACACCTCCCTCTCTACACTGCTGGACGATGGGGCCTCCGCACCCACACCCAGACCTCCCTCTCTACACTGCTGGATGATGGGGCCTCCACACCTACACCTCCCTCTCTACACTGCTGGATGATGGGGCCTCCTCCACACCCACACCCAGACCTCCCTCTCTACACTGCTGGATGATGGGGCCTCCTCCACACCCACACCTCCCTCTCTACACTGCTGGACGATGGGGCCTCCGCACCCACACCCAGACCTCCCTCTCTACACTGCTGGATGATGGGACCTCCTCCTCACCCACACCTCCCTCTCTACACTGCTGGATGATGGGGCACCCACACCCACACCTCCCTCTCTACACTGCTGGATGATGGGGCCTCCTCCTCACCCACACCTCCCTCTCTATTCTGGGAGGTCAAACTAGGGCGGGGCTTTCACAGTGAACAGTAGGGCCCTGGGGAGTGTTTTAAAGCAGGGATCGAGGAGTTCCCTGAAAGTGGTCACAAGATAGGGTGGTCAAGAAGGCTCTTGGTACATTGGCCTTCATCAGTCAGGGTATTGAGTATAGAAGTTGGGACGTTATGTTGCAGTTGTACAAAATGTTGGTGAGGCCACACTTGGAGTACGGTGTTGAGTTTTGGCCTTTCTGCTATAGGAAGGATGTCATTATGCTGGGAGGCTGCAAAGATCTACGAGGATGTTGCCAAGACTTGAGGGACTGAGCTGCAGGGAGTGGCTGGGTAGAACTTTTCCTTGGATCCTAGGAAGATGAGGGGTGATCTATAGATGTGTATAAAATCATAAGGGGAATAGACAGCATGAATGCACAGATTATTTTACCTACGGTAGGGGAATCAAAAACAAGAGGACATATGTTTACGGTGAGAGGGACGAGATTTAATATGAACCCAAGGGGCAGCTTTGTCATTCAGAGTGTTGTGGGTATATAAACATAGCACAAAAAGTAAGGAAATTTGTGTTTGGTAGATTATTTCTTTGTTGTAACAATGCTTCTTGGCAATAAATCTTATACCGTTGGAAAGCCTGTTTATTTCCCTTTTAAATGGTGCCACATTTGTAAGGAACATGCATTTGTGGGATGAGCAGCAGAGCTGAGTATATGGGTTGCGCCCATGAAAAATTTGCCAAATCTTCTCTGCCAATGCCAAACAGCTTATTCTGCTGTTGCTATTGACTCTTGTTTTGAGCTTCTGGTACCCCCAGGTGCTGACAAGAATGGGATGCCATCCCACAACAGTGTGTGACCAGGCTGGTGACCAGCATGAGGAGGAGGTGCCAGGCTGTTATGGCTGTGTATGGTTCTTCCACACGCTACTGTGGCTCCTGTTTATTAAATGAATAAATTGTTAAATTGCCAATATGTCTTGTTTCTTCAGACTTCAATCATCCAATCCACCAAACAACACCGAACAAGAGTCAATGGCAGAATAAGCTGTTTGGCATTCATATCATATCATATATATACAGCCGGAAACAGGCCTTTTCGGCCCACCAAGTCCGTGCCGCCCAGCGATCCCCGTACATTAACACTATCCTACACCCCACTAGGGACAATTTTTTTATTTATTTTTTTTACATTTTTACCCAGCCAATTAACCCACATACCTGTACGTCTTTGGCATTGGCAGAGAAGATTTGGCAGATTTTTCATGGGCACAACCCACATACTCAGCTCTGCTGCTCATCCCACAAATGCATGTTCCTTACAAATGTGGCACCATTTAAAAGGGAAATAAACAGGCTTTCCAACAGTATAAGATTTATTGCCAAGAAGCATTGTTACAACAAAGAAATAATCTACCAAACACAAATTTCCTTACTTTTTGTGCTATGTTTAGAATGAGCTGCCAGAGAAGGTAGTTGAGGCAAGTACTATACCACATTTAAAATACCTTGGACAGGTACATGGATAGGAAAGGTTTAGAGCAATATGGGCCAAACACGGGCAAATGGACTAGCTTAGATGGGACATCTTGGTCGACAGGGATGAGTTGGGACGAAGGGCCTGATTCTGTGCTGTATGACTCTATGACATGATTATCTAGTAGCAGGGCCTAGACAAATGCAAGAGTGCGGGTGTTTTGCCCCACCATGCATCCCTTTGACGCAAGGTTGTAGTAGCCTTTGCTGAGGGCCATTGGTGTGCATGCACTGGGTGTGTCTAAAATTGGAGCTTGCCTGTTTATACACTATTCTCTTCACCTTGGAATTCATTGCATAGAGCTTGTGTCCCTCTCCAAGCACTTCCAGCTCACTATAAAAGGAGACATTCATGTCATCTCTTCAGTAATTATGTTTAAATTATAAATGCATGTGTACCACCAGAAGCATCGCTAGTGATGTACAACAGATGGAGGCTGATATCTCTTGGCTAAACTAATGGCATTAAATTACATGCAATAAGAGCAAGCACTTTTTAATTATGGAGAACGTCAGTTACTTAAAGGCTTCTATAGAGACGAAACTCCAAATGCTGCTCAGTAAACATGCGTTGCACATACTGACGTACAGGCTAAAGTACAAAGGATTCATTCATGGATTTATATTGTTTCTTGCACAGATCAAAAGCTTATACTAATCTCAGTAAAAACAATGTGGCTACAAATTGGACAAAAGGAAACCAATTTGTCATATACTTCTGTGAAACCTATACTGTCTGTTTCTAAGATACTGTGAAATAAAATGCAATATATTTTTGTTTCTAACATCTGACATGTACACAGCATAATATTTAGATTATGCTCCCGTACATCTTTAATCCCAGCAATGGTTTGGCATGAGTCACCTGCTACTTAATAGCCAAACAAAGGTGATGGAGCCATTAGCCACCTTTGTTATTGGGAAGAAAGCTTTTAATCTCCGAGTCAGTTATGGACAAATAGAAATGTCTTTTGCCATGTTCTGGACACATTGGCAGTATCCAGAACACCAAAAAATAAACTATCGAAAATTCTAATTACAATATTTGCTGTGGGTTAAATAACAAAAACAACTAACAGTATGAAGAGTCATCTACAGGGATTAAGATCTTCAATGAAGTTGAGTTAATGTTTTGAGTAATATCATGCAGAGTCGTAACCACATGTGTGAAAGGTCCAGTCCCCACACACGTCAGCCCCATGCTGACTGACCGCAGCAGAGATTTTTCTATTGTAATCACTGGCCGATCTTTCCCTACGTAGCCACTAATTAACAGCCTAATATGGAACCCAGCACCTTCTGAACTCCAGCTCATGAGAACCTTTGCACTTTGTACAATCAGCACCTTGTCAACGTGCTCAGAGCCATTGTGGCTGACATTTATTAACAACTTTTCCCCTATATTTTATATTTGATATATATTAATTCCTCTCACCTGTTTGCACTGGAGTTATTCTTTGAAATCCATTGTGCATTATTTTTGGTGAAACATACTTAAATTAACCTGTATCTGAAATATTCCTTTTTATTAGGTTACCAGTTATAGAAACATAGAAACATAGAAAATAGGTGCAGGAATAGGCCATTCGGCCCTTCGAGCTTGCACCGCCATTCAATATGATCATGGCTGATCATTCAGCTCAGTAGCCTGTACCTGCCTTCTCTCCATACCCTCTGATCCCTTTAGCAAAAAGGGCCACATCTAACTCCCTCTTAAATATAGCCAATGAACTGGCCTCAACTACCTTCTGTGGCAGAGAATTCCACAGACTCACCACTCTCTGTGTGAAGAAATGTTTTCTCATCTCGGTCCTAAAAGACTTCCCCCTTATCCTTAAGCTGTGACCCCTGGTTCTGGACTCCCCCAACATCGGGAACAATTTTCCCGCATCTAGCCTCTCCAACCCCTTAAGAATTTTATATGTTTCTATAAGATCCCCCCTCAGTCTTCTATATTCAGTTACAATGTTACCTACCAAAATCTGGTTGCAATTTTACTGGGCAGATGACTTCTGATCAAATAGTAGATTATTCATCCTCTCATTTTGAACTTTTGTTTTATATTCCTCTCCGTTATTAATCTCAACCACACACTCTAGCGATCACCATCCCCAACTGGTCTCACCCTGGATCTGAGGCCTACCTCGTTCCCCAGAACCAGCTGGAAACATGGCGAACAAGCGAGCTCTCCTGAACACATTCCTCAAACCTCTCTCCTTTGCTCTTTCTTCAAACCTTTTTTACAATCAATGTTGAAGTAAGAGATATCCTCCCTTTCCCAATCAGTGTTGAAGTAGGAGATATCCTCTTCAAAAACAAAATCACTCCACCATCTTGCCCAATTCACCAATATCCTTGCAGTCCGATGATCTGTGGCTTACAGTCCTGAGTCTGAAAGCTTCGATCTTGTTTAACTCTTGACAAATTCTGTGCTTGATCTTGCAAACAATCTCCTTCCTTAATTTGGATTACAACCCCTTTTTTCTTTCCTAACTTTTTGAACACCTATAATCCAGGACTATTAGCTGCCCGGTGCTGTCCTTGTTGAAATGCAAATTGCATTGCAGCCCATCTGCATTATTCATTGCATTTTCCAAGTTGGCTAAAATTGGAAAGGTCAAGCCATTTATTTGCAGCTTGTTCAGTTGTTTCTGCTCAATGATAAACCGAGCAGTATTACAAAACAACAGACAAATGCTGTAAGTATATGCTTCACAGCAGTGGCTTTTTATATGTTAATTGTGACAGCGGTGGGAATAATATCTGAGTGCATAATTCAGTAAACCTCTTATTGAGAAAGTGATAAAGGCTGTGAAAATCTGGTTATCCCTCAACAGACCATGGTTACAATTGAGTTTGAATTTAGTTTATTGTCACGTCTACTGAGGTATAGTGGAAAGCTTTTTTTGTTGGACACATCGCTCACTGATGGTTCATTCAGAATAACTTTTGAATTAATGAATGGCTAATAATTGGAGAAAGGTCTTAATGTCATTGTTGATTTTGATGTACTAATGGTATGAATATGTTTCAATGTGGGATAAGAAGTGAAGTTTGGAACTTAAAGCACTATTCAACCCAGTTTAACTTGGAGCCCCCCCCCCCCCCCCCCACCCACTACAATCATTCCAAACTGCATCCTGATGTGTTTGCCAGTGCTGGTATTACTTGGTGTCTCACACAAACTGTGTTTATGTCTTACAGAAAAAGAGCAGAGATGAGACTTGTGGAGAAGGGAGTGGAGTGGAGATCCTTCAGAACAGGCCCTATAACGATGGTCCTGGGGGATCTGGCCAATACACTCACAAAGTGTACCACATCGGGATGCACATACCCAGCTGGTTCCGATCTATTTTACCTAAAGCTGCATTGCGTGTGGAAGAGGAGTCATGGAATGCCTATCCCTATACCAGAACAAGGTAGAAACTAACTGGATACAAAATTGGCTTAATGGTAGGAAAGCGAAGGTCGTCTATACCAATGATTTTGATGAGTAATTGTGCAGATTAACTAAAATATGTGGTATCTTAGACTATGAAGGTGGTTATCATGAATTGCAGTGGATGGTGTTGGGCTTGGGGTAAGTCGGCTGGGGCATGGGAAATAGAGTTTAATTCAGATGAATATGAGGTGTTTTAGTTTGGGTACAAACCAGGGTAGGACCTTCACAGAGAACAATAGAGCCTGAAGGATAGAGGGTACCAGGAGTTCCCTGAAAGTGATGTCACAGGCAGATGGGATAATGAAGAAGGATTTTGGCACTTTGGCCTTCATCAGTCACTGAATTTAGTATAGAAGTTGGGACATTTTGTTCCAGTTGCACAGGATGTTGTAATTTATTGATGGGTAGGATGGGGTCATAGGATTGTAGGTGGGCCGGATGTTATATGTACATATAAAGAAAAACACAGTAACAAGTTCGATAGATTGTCATTATGCTGATGCTTAAGTTGGAATGTTACTATAATTGACAGAATTAAACATAATCCATTATAATATATTTTGCTCATGGATTTCTGTGAAAAGAGCCATTGCATTTGGCGTTCTAAACTGCCTTCCTGAACTTTCTGTGGTGTGTATTTTACAGCCCTTTGCTAATTTCCTGCCAGTGGAATGACATGCACTGTTAGTTGTACAGTTGCATGAGGAAAGACACAGGTTCTCAGCATGAACATAAACCTCCCAGCTTGGCCTCATTAGTGTAATTGGTTAATTATCCATCTGCGGTGAACTGTGCCTCGGAGGTAATGCCCTGCCACACTGAGGTTCCGTTCCAACATCTGAATTGTGAGCATCTAGCCCGCAACATGAAGACCCTCATTTACTCACTGATATTTAATCATCATTCTGCTTCTTACATCAGACCCTTTTTGTGCTAGTGCACACTGGTACAGCATTCCACCACACCCAAAGAGTCTAAAAACAAGACATGCACCTTCTTCGAGTTTTTAATATTACAAAAAGATACTAAAGTTTAAAAAATAAAATGTATTAATTAAATTAGATGGTTAGGCCCTTAAACCGATTAAGCATCTGACAGGATAACAATCCATAGACACCAGCCAGGAATGGTCTATGAACTGACTACAAAGAAGCATTGCATCCCTCATATTCTTGTGATTGGCAGTGAAGGCTCAAGATGTCATTGGCTTACTCCTGCTACATTTGTTCTTGGGAAAAATATTGATTATGTAACAAATACAGTAGAAAGCTATCAAACATGTTTTATGTGGGCCAATAGTTCGCTGGAGGAATTCAAGAAACTAATCTCGCTCTAGAGTCTCCTCTGCCATAGAGTAGAGTTTGTTCCTGCTAGTAAAGTCTGAGCAATTGAAGGCTTGGGATGGTGGGGTGCAGTTCATCGTGTTTGGCAGATTTAAAGAGAGATGAGGCAATGGAGAGATTTAAATATAAACATGAGAATGTTCAATTTAGCACAGATTAGGAGTCAGCAGAAGGCAGCGAGAGGAATTGGTGCATTGGACGGAGGAGGAAGTGCATGTCTATGTGGAGAATTGAGATCTGATGCTGACAGATCCAATGAAGGTGTGTGGGACAGGCCTGGTGCAACTTGCTCATCTTATTACCATCTGGAGCTATTAACTTTGGTCTTGGTTCAGCACTTGCCCGCATACCGAGTGAACTCTGCCTTCTTTGGCATGGCCTCTCATCCACTAAATATGGAACGTTTGAATTGTTAGTTTCCTCTCACTTTCCAAAATGATTATTTCTTTTTTTTGTTCTAGGTATACCTGTCCCTTTGTAGAGAAGTTCTCCATTGACATTGAAACATATTATAAACCTGATGCAGGAGATCAGCCAAATGTATTTAATCTCTCATCTGCTGAAAAAAGGCAAAGAATGCTTGGTATAGTATTTGCTTTCTATCTCCCCTTTTTTATGTAACAATCATTTTAGTTGTTACTAATGAAGAGAAATCTAACTGAAATGACAGCCAAGTTAAGTTTGCCTTCACCATGATGGTATTTCCATCAGATGATTGCATGCAACGTATGAAGGTTGATGTTACTGCAGCTTTGATGCGAATTTTGTTGGATCTGCTGCTCAGTTCTACTGGCCGCAAGCCAGACTTGGGATTTGATGCCAACTGCAGTGCAGCTCGTTGAAGGCAGGAGATCAAATCTCCGCGCCATTCCTGCTGCATGCGCATTCTGTCCACCAGCACTGTGGTAATAGAGACATTTGCAGCCCACGTGCCTGATCTGAGGTGAGGAACTCACAAAGTTGTTGAACCAAGTTGCTACAGTCATTTTCACTCTTCTTTCTTGTGAAAAAACATTAAAATTGTACATTAAACTAGTATTGTGAAGACAAAGCCTATAAATCCCTGGCATCCTCGAGAATGATCGAGTTGCCTTGATAGTTGACCACTGCTAACTAAGTGGCTCCTTGTGTAATGAACGTTCAAGCCATGATCACCCGCTCTGTTAGCACCTTTCTGCTTTTGAGAAGGGAATTTAGAGTAGTGGCCGATAACCTTCAACTGGTAGGGGAAAGGAGGGGGTGGAAGGAGGCAGAGAGTGGAGAAATGCAGGAAGATCATGCGGCAATAATTACGTGAACATAGCCAACCTCATTTGAGAGCTGAGATCATTTGATTGTCAATCGTTTGTGTTTACTCCAAATATTAAATATATTTTCTGTTCTTTAAACTGTAATCCTGTCCATTAATTTTGTTCCATGGTTATCCTTTGTTTTTCAAGGTTATAAAATTCATTTTATCTCTGAAATTTGTATTGCAATTTTTGTAAGTATTGCATTCTGCAATAAATTATCAACTGAACTTAATTTTCTTTTTCATGTGCAAGGTTTTCTACAACTTTTTAACAAATATGTTGATTCTTGTGCAGCACAAATATTTGATCTTCTGCCTCTCTGAATCAGATCCCATTGACATTGTCAAAGACCCTATTCCTCCTAATGAATACAAAACGGAAGAGGACCCTAAACTGTACAAGTCGATCAAGACAGGAAGGGGCCCCCTAACAGACAACTGGATAGAAGAGTGCAAGAACAAGCCTGGACAAATGCCAATCATGTGTGCGTATAAACTCTGCAAAGTGGAGTTTCGATATTGGGGAATGCAATCCAAAATAGAACGCTTCATTCATGATGTAGGTGAGTGAGTGTCAGGTCCAGCTTGCGTGTTCAATAGAAGGCAAAGTGCTTTTCCATGCCACCATTCAAAAAGACACAGCTACATTTAGTGGCGGAGTATATTCAAGTTTCCTTGATATGAGCACTAAGGCCTTTTCAGTTGGCCTGTTATACAGCTATAGTACAGGCATTCACCTGACAATGTGGGAGACTCCCCAGTTCTGTCCCATCCACAACAAGCAGGATCAATCCAATCCAGCATCCAACTATCCAATGAGTCTACTCTCAGCCATCAGGAAGTGACGGAAGGTCACCAGTTAGCATTTATTTGCTCACTCATGCCCACTGAGTTTCTGCAGGGCCATTCAACTCTAGACTTCAACACAGCCTTGATCTGAACATGGGCTACAGAATTCTGGATGTTAGGAACAGTGGCTGGCAAAGCACATTTGACTGGAGGACTCTGGATACTTAGGGAGGTAGGCAGGAAAGTCCGTGGCATCGAGTGAGATTGCAGGGTTAAAGATGTCCTGGACAAACCCAGCTCTGCTTAACGCCACGGGCAAATAGAGGTGGTTTCCAGTGGAATATCATTATGTAATGGAGAGTGAGGTCATCGAATATATGTTGATCAACTTCTTTCCGAAGTAATATCTATGATTTGTTCAATTCATTTAGCCTCTGTGTAAAGAACACTTGTTCCTTTTGCCCTAGTTTCAGTTTGGCCTGGTCCGCAGCCTTGGATTGATTGTTGCTTTTGTTCTCTTATATAAATACAAACTGTCTTCAATTGTTTTTCCAGTTTCTAATGTGTATTTATTCAAAGGTTTGAAAAATTCTAAAATTAGTACAACGAAAGGGGCTTCTGTAGTCAAACAAGCAAATCTGTAATGATTGTCATATGCAATAATGGAGTAGTGAATGAGTAAACGTAGACGGCAGCATGCTCCAGAATGGGGCATGAAAGAGCTGATTGCTTCTGGAGTCTGATAGCAGATTCCTGAAACTGTGGGCATGAAGCTAGTCTGGACACAACCTTTCAAGCTTCTGTATCTTCTCACAGAAGGTAGAAGAGAGAAAAAGAAATGACCATGAGGATGGGCACGATGGAATCTCAATCAGCTGATGATGTGGCACTTTATCAAATGCCCTTTACAAGTCCATAGGCTAATACTGATGTAGATCAATTACAAAATCCCATCAACCCCTTCTGAACTACATCAAATAATTCTATCAGTGTAGGAAAATAACTGCAGATGCTGGTACAAATCCACAGTGAAATGGATTTGTGATACCTTCAAATAATTCGATCATATCAGTTGGACATGTTTTGCCTTTCACAGATCCATGCTGACTTTCTCTAATCAGTTCAACCTTGTACAACTGACTGCAGGTTGGTTCGAGATCCCTACCACCCAGGTCAGACTAACTGCTCATTAGCTACTGGCATTATCCCAACACTGATTTTTGGACAAGACTGTAATTATGATTTGGAAATTATTATCATGGAATATCACGTCCAACTAACCTTGTCCTTCTCTCTCCCTTTCCTTTTGCTCATCTCTACAAATTCTCTTGCCTCCTCAATCCATAAAGCTTCATGAATTTAAATCCTAACTAGATATTAGGGAAGAAACGTTTTCTGTATGTGGAAGGGTGGTATGATGAGTGTGTGGGGGGGCAGTGTCATGGAATGGGTGAATATTTATGCCTGCAAACATCTATGCAGTATTCTAGTCTACCACTTGTTTTCAGATGGTTCCACCAACGGAGTGTCTTGTTCTTCAGAGGTAACCATTCAGCCCCTGGGCTGCTGAATCCTTTACCTTGTTTCGCCAGCAGTTAAATTGTGTTCCTTCTGATAGCTGTTCTCAGTTAGTCAAAAGAAATGTCCATCACCATTTTTGAGAACCTTTTATCTTGTTTAAGCAGTAGAATATTTACCTGTTGTATCATATTCTGCATGATTGTTCCAGTCATTTATTTTGGAATTTCAGAAGTATACTGTAATGTTGTGGTTTGTTCATAACTGTCCCGCCTGCTTAATGACTGTCCATGAATTCCAGGCCTGCGGAAAGTGATGCTCCGAGCTCACCGGCAAGCATGGTGCTGGCAGGATGAGTGGTACGGCCTGACCATCGAGGACATCCGGCAGCTGGAGCATGAAACACAGCTCATGCTGGCCCAGAAGATGGCCCAGTTTGTGGCACAGTTAAACGACAGCGAAGCGGAACAGCCTGGCCTGACCCAAACCTCCATCGAGAGAGATCAGGGCTCCATCAGTATCACTCCCAGCTTCACCATAGAATCCAGCAGTACCAATCTAAAGGAGTACACTGACTCATTAACAGAAAGAACACTGACCAAACAATGGTCCACATCGTCCAAATCGTCACATTCATCAGTCAGAGGAGGTAGGCTCTGGAACTACAGCACTTACATTTCTGCAGCGATTCTGTCTTTTCATTGTGGTGAATCAGCTTTTACACTCTGAGAGACCAGGGTACAAGGCCACACGGGTAGCCAAGGTGGTGAAGAAGGCGGAAGGCATGCTTGCCTTCGTTGGATTGGGCATTAAGTACAGGAGTTGGGACCTCATATTACAGCTGTGTAGGACATTGGTGAGACCGCTGCGAGAATATTGACATATTCTGGTCACCATACGATAGGAAGGATGTGATTAAGCTAGAGGGTGCAGAAAAGATTTACAGGGATGTTTCCAAGACAGGAGGGATTTATATAAAGTAAAGGCGATGAGTTTTCACCACGTACTTGCATTGCCTTTGTCATGATGTTCATTGGGGTGTCCCAGCAGATACCAGCAGCCTCCTTCATCAGGGCTGTTGTATATTGAGCTGGACTGCTGGGTGGTTCACATCAGGGCTGTTGTGTGTTGAGCTGGACTGCTGGGTGGTTCACCATCTGCCTGGCCAGGCCTGCCCTCTCACACTAGGCAGGGTTGGAATGTTGTTTACGATCGGCAGCCTGAATGATGTTGCCTGCGGCCGATCCCACGGCAGTGCGGGCGACCATTGGCATCTCAGTGGCAACCGCACTGCCTCACTATTAGAAATACAGATGATTTTGTTTAAAAACAGTTTTTCTGTTCAGTTTTTAATCTTTTCGTAATTTTTTTATGCTGGAATAATTTTTTTATGCTGAAACATTGTGGACTCTTGTGATGTTGTGATATTATGCTAGTTGGGTGTTTATGAACCTGTGTGTAACAGCCACTGCCACCGCACAGCTCTGATGATGGGTGCTGCCCGTGTAGAGTTTGCACGTTCTCTCAGGGACAATGTTGGCTCCACCTAGTGCCCTCGTCTCCTCCTACATCCCAACAACAAGCTGGCAGGTTACCGGCAAAAACAACCTCAGGGCAGGAGAGGGGAGGAGTTGAAGTATACGCAGACTTAGGGAGAGGAAGGAGGCTTGAAGGATTTGGTGTGCTGGCATGCATCTGCTGAGCTGAGCAGCTGCAGTGACCTGACATGATGACTACTGCCCACTGGTGCTGCAGCTCCCCAACTATTGCTGTAGGTGAGGAGGCATCTAAGGGTGGCCTGGACGGCATCTTGCTGCTTCCTCAAGCCTTGTGCGCTTGTCCTGTCCGCAGTATTGGCTAGTTTTGTGAGTCTGCTACATTTGTAAGGTGCTGTCACTACCTCAGTATATTTTCACAGACTTTTCAGCCAATTAAGTAATTTTGAAGGGCGATCACTTTTGAAATGTGGGGAGTGTGGGGAGTAGGGTATCCAGTTTATGTGCAAGCAGCCTGCTCCAAACATGGTCAATAACCAGGTGATTTCTGTTTGTGATGTCAATACAATGAGGAGAATGCATGATCCCACCGCCCCCGATCTGACCCCATCATCCCGGATCTAACCCACCATCCTGGATCTGACCCCACCATCCCGGATCTGACCCCATCATCCCGGATCTGACCCCACCATCCCGGATCTGATCCCACCATCCCAGGTCTGACCCCACCATCCCAGATATGGTCATGTTGCTCCAAGAATCTAAAGTACCTTTTCCTAAACTACACATTCATTTGCTCCATCCTCCAATTTAAAAGCAAGTGGGACTGGGAACAATGAAGGGATTTTTTTTTTTGGGGGGGGGGGGGGTTCTTCTTGTAACTAATTCCTAACTCTGCACCCAACAGGCGTGCGTTTTATCCGGCACTACAAAGCAACATGCTGTGCTTGTCCTCCCCAGTACAGAACCCATGATAAATATTGCCTTCCTGTGCTTGCTTGACTGTTGCCCTGGACGCAGTCTCTGGTCTCAGGGTGCATGCACTGCACTGCTGGCTTCAGATCTACAATCTGTTTATTGGTGTTGGTTGAAGGGTAAATAATCGAGAAGATACTGTGAGTAAATTACCCGCTCTTTACTTAGCGTCCAGGATCATTTTGAATGGATTAAAATGTTGCAGGATTGCTGCTAAGGTTTCTATTTCTATTTTTATTGAGTCAGGTTAACCTGGCAGTTTTGTGCAGTGGCTTATGGCCTTAATCCAGCTGTTGGACTGTACAACTTCCAGCCGCATTTGCTGCAAAGAAATTTACACAAAAACTAAGTGAAGTGTACACAATAACATGCTATTGAAAAATCCAATGTTAGCTGCTCTGACAGTACTACTCTCTAACAGCACTCCACTTTTATGTTCTAAGCTGCAACTTGGCTTTCTCATTCAAGGAAAAACTGAGCCACATAATGACTTTAATTAAACTGGGAACCAAAGATAAGCAATGTGCGCATTGTGTATTGTTCTGTTGGTCAGAGCGTCATCTATGTTAGATGCACACCACCTTTACTCAGACCAAGAAAAATAAAGGAGACAGACGCAAAGTGCTGGAGTAACTCAGCTGGTCAGGCAGCATCTATAGAGAACATGGATAGGTGACGTTTCACAAAGTGCTGGAGTAACTCAGCGGGTCAGGCAGCATCTCTGGAGAACAAGGATAGGTGACGTTTCACAGAGTGCTGGGGTAACTCAGCGGGTCAGGCAGCATCTGTGGAGAACATGGATTGGTGACGTTTCACAAAGTGCTGGAGTAACTCAGCAGGCCAGTTATTAAGGGATTGGACAGGCTAGATGCAGGAAAAAATACTCCCGAGTTTGAGGGAGTCCAGAACCAGGGGTCACAGTTTAAGAAAAAGGGGTAGGCCATTTAGGACTGAGATGACGAGATACCTTTTCACCCAGAGAGTTGTGAATCTGTGGAATTCTCTGTCACAGAAGGCAGTGGAGGCCAATTCACTGGATGTTTTCAAGAGAGGGTTGGATGTGGCTCTTCGGGCTAATGGAATCAAGGGATGTGGGGAGAAAGCAGGAACAGGGTACTGATTCTGGATAATCAGCCATGAACATATTGAATGGCAGTGCCGGTTTGAAGGGCCGAATGGCCTACTCCTGCACCTGTTTTCTATGTTTCTATGTCAGGCAGCATCTGTGAAGAACATGGATAGGTGACGTTTCGGTTCAGGACCCGTCTCTTTGAGTCTGAAGAAGGATCTCGACCTGAGACATCACCTAACCATGTTCTCCGAAGATTCTGACTGGCCTGCTGAGTAACTGCAACATTTTGTCTTGTTTTGCAAGCCAGCCTCTGCAATTCCTTGTTTCTAGCAGTGTAAGTAAGCTGAATTACAGACTATATGAACAAGCTTTGTTTGTTTCTTAAGAGAAATGGCTCCTTCACATTGTATAGTGTTTGCCCACGTCGCAGGTTGAAGCCGTGAGCTCGGATGTTGCTGAAATCTAGCCCGCTGCTGGATCTGCGATATTGACGCCATCTGGTGCTTGTGATGTGGCTTATTTATAGAAACCATTAGCAGTGTGCTGCTGACGTCTTTTGCTGCGTAAGTTAACTGTGTCATTCAAACTGGCTCCAGTAAGCAGAAAAAGCCAGCTGCATTGTGGAAGCAAAAGCATCTGTGTTGCTGAACCTCCCCCAGCCCCACCCATCCTCCATTGTGGTCAGCAGTGGATCAAATAATCACAACCCACGCTGAAAAATAAACAGGCCCTTTGGTGAACTGAGCAGACTGATAGGTATCACAAAATGCTGGAGTAACTCAGCAGGCCAGGCAGCAACTGATAGCATCATCTGGCCTTGCTAAGGAGGTCAGTCTGTTCAACTACTCCGTGTCTTTGTTGATGAGCTACGTTGCACAAAGATTAATTCTACTTAATTAAGAATGATAGAAAAGGTAAAGCCCAGTTGAAACGACATCCACTAATTAGTTTCAAGATCCACTGATGCTGATGTAATGATCTTATTTAGTGTGACATTTCTCCATCTCTCTCCACCCTTGCGATCTGCGCTTAATCCAGCATGAACATATTCATGTCACCCTATAATTAACAGATATCCTTTTCGTTTGTTTGAAAATATAATTTTGCTCCTACACTTTCTGTTCCTTACTAAGGTACTGCTGCTTGCCTGAGGCATTTGTGTAGTTGTTTGCATCAACATTTTTTTTAAATGGTACCTGCTGTTTTTCAGATCACTAAGACTCTTTCACCACCTATTTGTTCTCTGAAAAGTTCCTTAAAACCAAATATACTAGTGTGCTAAAGGCACTGTTTAACTGCAAGTTGTTGTTGCTGACAATGCACAGGGTTAGAATGGCTGTGGAAAGGATATTAACTACGCCATGGTCACATAATCAATAGGAGAAAGGGCCAGTTTCAATGAGAACAGAGCAAGCCTGGATATAGATCTGTCTTCAGCATTCCACTCGCGTTATTAAATAGGAAGTGCCACTTGCATCACCTGAGCAGACCAGTTGTTTTCTAGGTTGCTGTCAAAGAGATGGAAATCGCAGAGGGCTAGCCATAAGCCCATGATCTACTGACGAGTGGTTCAGTGTTCCAGTGGTTTTTGAGGGCTAGAACATGTACAAATGTCCTACCGAAGATAGACATACAATGCTGGAGTAACAGCAGGACAGGCAGCATCTCTGGAGAGAAGGAATGGGTCTCGACCTGAAACGTCACCCATTCCTTCTCTCCAGAGATGCTGCCTGTCCCGCTGAGTTACTCCAGCATTTTGCGTCACTATCTTTGGTGTAAACCAGCATCTGCAGTTCCTTCCTGTATAAATGTCCTACCCTTGTTGCAAAGAGAGTGTAGGGTTAAACCCAATACAGATTACTCCAGTTAATCTTGGCGATGGGTCTAAAAATGGTAATGATGAATGGAGTTAGCAGTCACTTGGAAAAGCGTGGATTGTGGTGAGAAAACCAGCAGGCCTGGTTAAATCCTGTCCAACTAACATTTGAGGTTTCTGAAGAAGTAACAGAGGGAAATGTAATTATTGTTTATCCATTCCCCCTGCCTGAACCACTTGTCTCCACCTGATCCAGAGTGCTTCCTGCCCCCCTCCCCACTGCTCCACACCCCTCCCCTTCCCCCCTCCCCACTGCTCCACACCCCTCCCCTTCCCCCCTCCCCACTGATCCACACCCCTCCCCTCTCAGAACCGCTGTGGCTACTATATTGAATTGATTTTAAAGTATTTATTTGCGATTTTCTCCTTCCTCCTCAACCTGACTCCTGTGTCTGAGTGAACAAATCAGGAACCAGTGGTAGAATGCCATTGTTGCCCTGGGCCCGCTGGCATCATTGCCCTTGGCCTGGCCTTGGAGCCCGGCATTCTGAGCTGTGTTCATTACTGCTCTCTACTAACACTATCACTCCCGGCCATTTCATGCATATCGTGGCTTGGGGCACTAGTTAATGAGCGCTGATGAAGAATGATATTGGTGGCCATGTACTCACACCCCGTCATTCCCTAATCATCAGCAAGGCAGCACAGTGACACAATGCACAGAGCGTGTAATATTGGGGGAAGAGGAGGCGATCTTTTAACAGAGGTGGCAGATTGCTTGTTGGTTAGGGCTCATGCAGAACAGTGCAATGGGCAGGGAGTGTGGCAGTGCCCAGCTCAGGGCTGCTGGAGCAGGTGGGGAGCACTGTTACAGGAAGGAACAGAGGACCTGGTGCAGGGAACCGCCGTGGGGAGGGGGAAGAACAAAGGGGGACCGGGCATGGGGAAACTGCCATGGGAAGGGGGAAGAACAAAGGGGGACCTGGCGCGGGGGGGGGGGGGGAATTTGTAACATTGTCAGTGCTCTCTGTGGGCGACTATTTGCATACCTTGAGTGTGCAAACAAAGAATTTCACTGTGACTGGTCACATGTGACAAAGTATTCAATCGTCTGCACTCGGGGCAGGCTCTGAGAGCTTGTGTTTCACGATCACAGGGAAGATTCATCCGACTGGGTCACCTTTTTATTGCTCTGAAGAGTTGTTTCTCAGTACATTTGACCAATTTGATTTTGTAAACTCCTAACATTGACTTGAATTTCCTCAAGGTATTCATTTGATGACATGATAGTTATTTTTATTTATTTGAATCTTTGTTGCTGAATGATTTGTGAACGTTTCCCACTGCTATGTGTATGGTGGGGGGGAGACCAGTGACATGGCAGCCACACATTGCCACAGATTCCCATCACATCGGTCCACGGCTGCTACCAGTTACCCACACGGCTGCTTCACGGCAGACCCCAGGCCAAGGCCAACTCAAGCAGCTCCTGTCTGGAGAGCACCAGGGCATCCTGGCATCCACAGTACCCCTCCATCCTTGCTAACCTGCACACAGAGCATCGCAGCAACGCAGCTTCACACAGCAGGACAGGGCAGACATAGTTAGTGGGTATAGTGAGGCAACGCTCACCTTTGCTTTTGTATCTGTTACTGTTAATCATTCACTAGCGTGATCATTTATGATAAACCAAATGTGGTTTTTGAACAGAAAGCAAAAAATATAAACTCAAATGTTTGTAATTATGTCGTGGAACGTGTAATATTAGTTTGAAGAGAGCATTGTCGGCATTGTTCCACCGGATTCTTGCTCAGATGTCCAGTGGACCAGGTGGGGACTACAATACTGTTTTTCTAATGACACACTTCTGCAGTTACTATTTTCACTGGTTGAATTGATGGTGTTTTGCCCTTTAACAGATGTTTCTTTGTTTATCAGCAAGCCCTTCACGGCACAATATTGCAGACTGGCGAATGCAGAGTATTGCTCGGGACTCTGATGACAGCTCAGATGATGAATTCTTCGATGCACAAGGTACACAACAGACAGTTGCAAGAACTGGTCTGAAGCTCGGTAGCTTGGCCTTTGTAGTCATGGTTGTTGCAGGCACCCAGTCACTAGAATAAACCATCCTATAGAGTCATAGAGGGATACAGTGTGGCCCAACTTACCCACGCCGGCCAGCATGTCCCAGCTACACTAGTCCCACCTGCCTGCGTTTGGTCCATATCCCTCCAAACTTTTCCTATCCATGTACCTGTCTAATTGTTTCATAAATGTTGGGATAATCCCTGCCTCAACTACCTCCTCTGGCAGTTTGTTCCATACATCCACCACCATTTGTGTTAAAAAAGTTACCCCGCAGATTCCTATTAAATCTTTTCCCCTTCACCTTAAACCCATGACCACTGGTCCTCTTAGTTACATGGCAGGATAGAGATGAAGAATCATGGAAATGTACAGCACAGTAGAAGACCAATTGGTTCATCGCATCCATGGTGGTCAAAAATGGTCCCAGGTTAATGCCACTGCTCAACTCTTTGTCCTGCAGGTTAGGGCCCTTTGAGCTCTGAATGAACTGCCCTTCTGCCAGTTCCACTCCAGACAGCGAGATTCACATGGATTCTGAAGAAGGGTCCTGACCCGACACATCACCTATCCATGTTCTCCAGAGATGCTGCCTGACCCGCTGAGTTACTCCAGCACTCTGTGAAACGTCACCTATCCATGTTCTCCAGAGATGCTGCCTGACCTGCTGAGTCACTCCAGCACTTTGTGTTCTATGCAAGATTCACCCATTGAGTGAAACACCTTTTCTCTCAGATTCCTTTTGAAGTAAACAATCTATGCCCTCTACTTGCTGGCCTCTCAGCTAAGGACCTTTTTGCTTATCTTGTCCAGGCATCATCATTTTTGTATGCAGCAGTTAAATCTTTCCTCAGTGTCTTTTGTTGCAAACAACTGAGGCATATTCTTCCCCTGATTGCACTCAGCCCTTGTTATTGATGAGGGATTGGGCACGGCCTTTACTCAACCCTGGATGGCACTGAGACAGCTGCCGTGGACCTAACAACGTGTGTGTGTGTGAATACACATGTGTTTTAGCCTTGGCCTACACCTCACCAACCCCCATGCTCCTGACCTCAGAGATATCGCTGTTTTACGTGCAATTGCTTCAGGAATTGCAAAAGATGAGTTGGCTCCAGCGTGTTGCCTTCCTCTGCCGTCATTTTGGATGAAGACGGTTGTGCACACAGACAGACAGACACACACACACACACACACACACACACACACACACACACACACACACACACACACACACACACACACACACAGACAGACACACAGACAGGCACACAGACAGACAGACAGACAGACAGACACACAGACAGATAGACAGACAGACACACAGACAGACACACAGACACACAGACAGGCACACAGACAGACAGACAGCCAGGCTGAGGCGCTGCCTGCTCCCTCATGCTGGACGATCTATTTGATTATCTTGTATTCATTACAATGACTTTTGTTATGTCAAAAAGTTGTCATTTGGTTTTCATGTTTAACTTTTTATCCACACAGAAGACTTTTCAGACAATGAGGAAAACTTCCCTCAAGAAATCACAAAATGGAATTCAAATGATCTTATTGATAAAATAGAAGCCTGTGGTGAAGCTGAGGAGGGCCAGTGTAAGCTCTCTCTTCATTGAAATCCTCCGCACCATTTGCCTCATTTTAATTCACACTTGTTTCAACGAAAAAATAATTTGACCTACACTGCCTGTGGCCGTCAAAGCAGTTTTCTCATCTGTATCAGCCTAATGTCCCTGCATTGTGTTTACACACTGCACCAGTGGCAGGGGTTGTGTTTACACACTGCACCAGGGTGATTGTGTGTGTGTGTATGTGTGTGTGAATGAGTGTGTGAGATCATGTGTGTGTAAGAGAGAGTGTGTGTGTACAGCAGTCTGAAGCTGGCATTGCCATCTGTGTGTGAACTTGCAGTAGAACTTTCCCCCACCCTCTTTGACTCAGTGAGTGTAACCCATCTAAACGTCGGTGGATCTAGCAATGAATGATTCCTTTGTCCATGGGCCAACTTAATCTAATGAGGATATATAAATTGGGAGAGGGAGTGTTACTTGCTCGATTTATCTGACAGCTGTAGAGATCCTATGCCGTTATTCTTCCTCTCTCAGGTGACGTGTACCAAGGCCGATTGACAGACTATGTTCCGTCCACTGCAGAGCAGTTGAATCCCATTGAGGTATGTGATTTGGACAACAGTCATCGCTACTCAGGTGATAAATGCCACGTATGGGAGAATCATTAACTTAACACATCACTGCAAATGAGCAATCCAGTTGTACTGAACCACTGAGGCATCAATTAGACGAATCCCAATAAAAAACCACCTCCATTTCTGAGGCTAATGATCACCATTGGGACAATACAACAGGATCTTTATTCAATGTACTACCTGGTCCAGAATTCCACTCTCGTACACACACTCTCACTCGCGCACTCTCACACGCACACGCGCGCGCACACACACACACACACACACACACACAATGATACCTTTGGAAGGTATGATAAAATGCTTTGGCAGAGGGATTCAGTGGAACTTCTACTGGAAAATGTGGATGACAGGTAATGGCAGTCCGCAGTGCAGCAGTGAGCTGGAGTATGTGCTCCGATGTGAGACCATGCTTCATTGTCTGAGACGAGCTTCACAGTGTCTCTGCGGAATTGTTTAATCAGTTGAAGACATTAGATCATAAAATCATAAGTGATGGGAGTAGAATTAGGCCATTCGGCCCATTAAGTCTACTCTGCCATTCAATATTGGCTGATCTATCTCTCCCTCTTCACCCCATTCTCCTGCCTTCTTCCCATAAACTCTGACACCCGCACTAATCAGGACAATGCCATTTCCTGCCTTTCCCTGTGCTGTGACGTGGATGTGCAGCTGCCGACTGTGCCTTAAAACACAGCGCTCAGCTCCGGGTCACCGGCCACTGGTGCAGTCTTATCCCCATTTACTTTGCTTTCATTTATTCACTGAGTTTCAAGATTTAGCATTAGGGTTATGGAAACAGCTCTTTCAATGTGTATGGCCACTTAACGTGACGTTAAAGCCCAATTTATAACAAAGACCAAACCAAGTCCTGTGCTACAGATGCACGGATTGACAGATCGATATTGCACCAAGATGCTACTTCAACCTTGTGCAGGAGAGTTGCAAAAGGTCATATTCATTAATTGCATGTTAAATCCAGTGACCATGTCACTAATGGGTCAAGAACACAAAGCTTAGAATGACATGAACATCCCCTTATGATTCACAGGAGTTTGAATGCATGTCGTTATGCAAATCAAACGTTTGCTCACTCAGTCCCTGTATGGATTGGGAGGGCACTGGGCAGGACACATCTGATCCTGTTATCAAGATCATAGAATGGTAGACACGAAAAGCTGGAGTAACTCAGCGGGGCGGGACAGGCAGCAACTCTGGGGAGAAGGAACAGGTGACGTTTCGGGTCCAGACTCTTCATAGAACAGTAACCCACAGAAGGAGGACAGGCCCTCTCTGCAAGGGCAGGACAGCTCTTCCCAGTCACCAGTGCGGGCTTTGTAGGTCCAGTATGCAAGGACACTGATCAGGAAGTCTAACGATGTAATTGTTCATTGCCCTGAATACAAGAATAACAGGTTGTGTGTCGCTTGCACAGGGCAAGGTGAGACCACATCTGGAGTATTGTGCCCCTTATTTACGAAAGGGTGTTAATATCCTGAAACCGTTCAGAGAAGCTTTATTAGACTAACTACCGGAATAGGCAGGTTGTGTTGAGATGAGTTTATTGTCATGTGTACCGAGATACAGTGAAAAGCTTTGCTTTATAAAGAAGGGTTGGGCAGGTGAGGGTGCCAGGAGTGAGAGGAGTCGATTGAAACATACAAGATCCTGAGGGCTCTCAGGGTGGATGTGGAGAGGAAGATTCTTGTAAGAGAATTAATGACTGCGCTCCATCTTTAAAAATAAGGTGCCAATCATTTGAAACGCACGTGAACTTTTCTATCAGTCATGAATCTTTGGGACTCATTTTCTAAGAGAGTATGGAAAACAGTCTTTAAATGTTTTTAAGCAGTGGGAAACAGACTTGTGATAAGCAAAGACTTAAAGAATACTATTGGAATATTGTGTTGATGTTAAAATCAGATCACTGTGATCATTCTAACTGGCAGAGCAGGTTTGATGGTCGAATGGCTTCCTCCTGCTTCCAGGCAATTTGTCTGGCAATGTATTCCAGAGACCAATAGACAATAGGTGCAGGAGTAGGCCATTCGGCCCTTCGAGCCAGCACCGCCATTCACTGTGGTCATGGCTGATCATCCACAATCAATACCCCGTTCCTGCCTTCTCCCCATATCCCTTGACTCCGCTATCTTTAAGAGTTCTATCGAACTCTCTCTTGAAAGCATCCAGAGAATCGGCCTCCACTGCCTTCTGAGGCAGAGAATTCCACAGATTCATAACTCTCTGAGTGAAAAGGTTTTTCCTCATCTCCGTTCTAAATGGCCTACCCCTTATTCTTAAACTGTGGTCACTGGTTCTGCACTCCCCCAACATTGGGAACATGTTTCCTTCCTCTTGCGTGTCCAATCCCTTAATAATCTGAAATGTTTCAATAAGATCACTTACTCACAGCAAAGAATCTTTCCCTTTGTCATGTTGCCTTTGATTTTCTTACCAATCACATTTAATCTGTGTTTTCAGATTCCTGTACCTTCCACCTAAGACTAAAAAAAAACATTTAAATTATAATGTTTTATTTTTAATTGTCTACTGTATATCGTGTTTTTAACCTTGCAAGCAAAGCACCAAGGCAAATTCCTTGTATGTATACATACTTGGCTAATACATTTTTATTCATTCATTCAAAGGGAATGGTTTCAGTCTGTCACCCCATCTTGATTACTCATTTTGAACATCTCAATCATCTCTCTCAAACTTCTCTGCTGTAAGGACAGCTGTCCAAGTTCTTTAATTTTTCTCCATAACAGAATTCCCTCCTGTCTTCACATTGTTACTAAGGTGCAGTGGTTAGAATTGTACCATTTCAGTTGTGACCAAACCTGTGTTTTGTAACGGTTCATGATGACTCAACTTGCACACCAGGCCTCTATATCTGGTGCTCAATGTTGCTTCTGCTTTTTGAACCATTGCCCTTTAATGATTTGGTCACAATAATCCACTGTCATTGTGGAGGTGAACGATTAACAATTGCACCGACTTGTACAAACAACTGTGTTCAGTAAAATAATTCACAATGCTGCTGCCACATAAACAGCATTTGTGTGTTGGTGTCTATCAATTTCATTGCTTTCCATTTACAGTTGTGATAACAAAGAGAGCAGATTAGCCTATTGAGAATCTTTGTTATATTATAATGTACTTCCAACAAAACTCTATTCATGCTTCCCCTGCCTGGTCTGTATTTTCATGCAGATGCACAGCCCTCTTAAAAATAAGAGAGTCAGTACCACAATACCAAAGATTACAGTTACACGTTTTCTGGCAGTAAGTAAATTAAAGCTGTGGATTCAGTGCCCTTACTTCTTCCTGAGTGTGTTGATTTCAACAACATACTAATGTTTAGCTTCCGTGCTGTAACGAGAAGGAAGCTTGAGTGAGACTATATTTCCTTGCAAGCAGGTTTTGAATAATATGTGTGATCGGCTTGATTAACATGAATGTCCCCCCCCCCCCCCCCCTTGTTCCACTGAATGCATTAGGATGTGATTGAATAGGAGACAGACAGCTAGCACCTTACAATCCATTGCCCAAATGTGAGCCAGTGAGTGTGCATCTGCTCATGAACTGGAGAATCCAGACTCCATAATCCCATGCACATATTCTGATGGGATTACTAGATACAGACTGACTTTTCTTGTCTCCTACAATCAGCCAACAATTACTGCCTTCGATGATATGAATCTACACAAAGAGCAGTCATAGACTTGCACTGCATGAATTTGAGGTGATATTACCTTGTACTTTAAGTACTTGACATCTTGACATACTGGAGAGCCGGTGACGTGTCACGGGGGAAATGAGTCTCTTGCTGTGATAAATTCCAGGGAGTGGTCGCAATGGTCTACACCGGCCGGGAGGAGAAGCATCATTGCTGAATTTGCAAGTTTTCATTTTAAACTAGCAAACGTCTTTGAACTATCACACATTGATATCCATATAACGTAATACTCTCAAAGATGCAACTGCAAGGGTATTACTCAAAAACAACTTTCTACCAATTATTTATCTTGCTTTTATAGCATCTATGTGAACTTGACACAATTCATCTGTTTCATCTTCCAACATTCTTGCCATGGGTGGTTTAGTGACATGCCTTCATATTTCCCAGCATCAGGCTTTGTCTTGTTCTTTGATTGTTGTATGCCAAGCAGTAATTGGCAAAGACTTCCATTGCTCCTCCATTTAGTATTATTCCCATTTTATTGTGCACTGCCCTATTCATTTAGTTTCCTTCAACCAAGGCACAAAATTACAGATGAACAAAACCCTAATCTCCACGGAAATGCCCCTCTCTCCTCCAGGGCAACTTCACCCATCTAACCACACCGCCATTACAACAAACTGATCTAACGAAGCTGTGGATTATGTTTGTTTCCTTCTCTTCCTTTCCCTGACCATAAGGAGTTTGTTTGATGAAAGTAATATCCTGAACTGATTAAACAAACAGAATATGCTGGAAACATGCAACGGGTCTGGCAGCATCTGTGGAAATAGAAATAGAGATATAGTTTCAGACTGAAGTGGAACAAAGATAAGAGATAATGTTAGGTTGCAAAGAAGGATGTGGAGGGAAATGTAGGGCAAAAAGAATATGCGTGAGAGGGCGAGACCAGGTTGCCAGGGATACTTTGTGGTCGATAGGTTAACATGCAGGAAAAATGCTCCACATGTTGGGGGAGTCCAGAACCAGGGGTCAAGAGTTTGAGAATAAGGGGTCGGCCATTTAAGACTGAGATGAGGAAAAACTTTTTCACCCAGAGAGTTGTGAATCTGTGGAATTCTTTGCCATAGAAGACAGTGAAGGCCAATTCACTGGATGTGTTCAAGAGAGAGTTAGATTTAGCTCTTAGAGCTAACGGAATCAAGGGATATGGGGAGGATGCAGGAACGGGGTACTGATTTTGGATGATCAGCCATGATCACATTGAATGATGGTGGTAGCTCGAAGGGCCGAATGGCCTCCTCCTGCATCGATTTTCTATGTAACAGGGACAGGCAGAGAGTGACTTTACAGGCAAAGAAATGTGAGATGTTCCAACTACAGGGGTGTCAGATCAAGCCAGGAGTAGGCACCTTGGGTTACGCTCTGTCTCCTCCTCCTTGGCACGGCACGGCAGTAGGCACGGCACGGCAGTAGGCACGGCACGGCAGTAGGCACGGCAGTAGGCACGGCACGGCAGTAGGCACGGCACGGCAGTAGGCACGGCAGTAGGCACGGCACGGCAGTAGGCACGACAGTAGGCACGGCACGGCACGGCAGTCGGCACGGCAGTAGGCACGGCACGACAGTAGGCACGGCACGACAGTAGGCACGGCACGGCAGTAGGCACGGCAGTAGGCACGGCACGGCAGTAGGCACGGCACGACAGTAGGCACGGCACGGCAGTAGGCACGGCACGGCAGTCGGCACGGCAGTAGGCACGGCACGGCAGTAGGCACGGCACGGCAGTAGGCACGGCACGGCAGTAGGCACGGCACGACAGTAGGCACGGCACGGCAGTAGGCACGGCAGTAGGCACGGCACGACAGTAGGCACGGCACGACAGTAGGCACGGCACGGCAGTAGGCACGGCAGTAGGCACGGCACGACAGTAGGCACGGCACGACAGTAGGCACGGCACGGCAGTAGGCACGGCACGGCAGTAGGCACGGCACGGCAGTAGGCACGGCACGGCAGTAGGCACGACAGTAGGCACGGCACGGCAGTAGGCACGGCAGTAGGCACAGCAGTAGGCACGGCACGACAGTAGGCACGGCACGACAGTAGGCACGGCAGTAGGCACGGCACGGCAGTAGGCACGGCACCTTGGGTTACGCTCTTGTCCCCAGGTCCTACCTTCCACACCAACTTCTGCCGATCATCCTTCAGCTTCACAATTCACCACCAGACATAGCTTCCCCTCTTCTCCTATGCATCAGTCCCTATGTCCCTCCTTGGGCCATACGATGGGCCCACAAACCACTATCTGTCCCACGGCACTACTGTCTGTTTGCCCCTTCCTTTCCCACCATCCTTCTCGATGGATGAAGCACTCCTGGGTGAAGCAACACTTTTTTTGAACTATTTCCAATCTGTTACATTTATATTGTCAATGAAAGTAAGTGCAGAGTTGGTGGGTGTTTTGCAGAGCACCTGTGCTAAGTCCCCATGCCATTCTCACTCTGTCTGCAGCCTGCAATGTTATAAGAAGATTCAATGTAAGCTCCACCTGGTGGTTGGACATTCTCCATCTGTCAGTATGGGAGCTGGCCCTTTCTGCTGTAACACAGCCAGCTATCTGATACCCATCTCTCTCTCCATTACAAGGCCACAGCCTGCATTCCACGACATTTTATATTCCTTTGTCAGAAAGAGCACACTCTGTGCCAGCACCCCGTATCTCGACAGCAACCCTGGCCTTGCCCTATCGCAAATATTCCTGTCTAGCTCCCTCACCTTCTCTGCAATGTACAGATCACTTGTTTTCTCTCTCTTTCTCAGTACTCAGTATCTCTTCCCACAGATGCTGTGTGACCGACTGGGTAATTCCAGCGTTATCTGGGTTTTATGTTCAATTTCCAGCATCTGCAGTTAATTTATTTCCATGTTTTAAATATATAGTTGCTTTCCTTTTCATGTCCTTATATGTTGATTACTTTTCTTTAAAATGCTATGTCCTGTGTAAGTTTACTCACCTGCAGAATATTTATCTTTAATCATTGTAGAGAAGCTTGCAGAATACATTTCAATTGTTTGCTAGGTTAACACAGGAAAATCATTTATATACGTGTCTCATTAATCATCATAAGGTCATAAGTGATAGGAGTAGAATTAGGCCATTCGGCCCATCAAGTCCACGCCATTCAATCATGGCTGATCTATCTCTCCCTCCTAACCCCATTCTCCTGCCTTCTCCCCATAACCTCTGACACCTGTACTCATCAAGAATCTATCTCTCTCTGCCTTAAATATATCCACTAACTTTGCCTCCACAGCCGTCTGTGGCAAAGAATTCCATAGAATCACCACCCTCTGACTAAATAAATTCCTCCTCATAGACAATAGACAATAGGTGCAGGAGTAGGCCATTCAGCCCTTCGAGCCAGCACCGCCATTCAATGCGATCATGGCTGATCACTATCAATCAGTACCCCGTTCCTGCCTTCTCCCCATACCCCCTCACTCCGCTATCCTTAAGAGCTCTATCCAGCTCTCTCTTGAAAGCATCCAACGAACTGGCCTCCACTGCCTTCTGAGGCAGAGAATTCCACACCTTCACCACCCTCTGACTGAAAAAGTTCTTCCTCATCTCCGTTCTAAATGGCCTACCCCTTATTCTCAAACTGTGGCCCCTTGTTCTGGACTCCCCCAACATTGGGAACATGTTATCTGCCTCTAATGTGTCCAATCCCCTAATTATCTTATATGTTTCAATAAGATCCCCCCTCATCCTTCTAAATTCCAGTGTATACAAGCCCAATCGCTCCAGCCTTTCAACATACGACAGTCCCGCCATTCCGGGAATTAATCTAGTGAACCTACGCTGCACGCCCTCCATAGCAAGAATATCCTTCCTCAAATTTGGAGACCAAAACTGCACACAGTACTCCAGGTGCGGTCTCACCAGGGCCCGGTACAACTGTAGAAGGACCTCTTTGCTCCTATACTCAACTCCTCTTGTTACGAAGGCCAACATTCCATTGGCTTTCTTCACTGCCTGCTGAACCTGCATGCTTCCTTTCATTGACTGATGCACTAGGACACCCAGATCTCGTTGAACTCCCCCTCCTCCTAACTTGACACCATTCAGATAATAATCTGCCTTTCTATTCTTACTTCCAAAGTGAATAACCTCACACTTATCTACATTAAACTGCATCTGCCATGTATCCGCCCACTCACACAACCTGTCCAGGTCACCCTGCAGCCTTATTGCATCTTCCTCACAATTCACACTACCCCCCAACTTAGTATCATCTGCAAATTTGCTAATGGTACTTTTAATCCCTTCGTCTAAGTCATTAATGTATATCGTAAATAGCTGGGGTCCCAGCACCGAACCTTGCGGTACCCCACTGGTCACTGCCTGCCATTCCGAAAGGGACCCATTTATCCCCACTCTTTGCTTTCTGTCTGTTAACCAATTTTCTATCCATGTCAGTACCCTACCCCCAATACCATGTGCCCTAATTTTGCCCACTAATCTCCTATGTGGGACCTTGTCGAAGGCTTTCTGAAAGTCGAGGTACACCACATCCACTGACTCTCCCTTGTCAATTTTCCTAGTTACATCCTCAAAAAATTCCAGTAGATTTGTCAAGCATGATTTCCCCTTCGTAAATCCATGCTGACTCGGAACGATCCCGTTACTGCTATCCAAATGCTCAGCAATTTCGTCTTTTATAATTGACTCCAGCATTTTCCCCACCACTGATGTCAGACTAACTGGTCTATAATTACCCGTTTTCTCTCTCCCTCCTTTCTTAAAAAGTGGGATAACATTTGCTATTCTCCAATCCACAGGAACTGATCCTGAATCTATAGAACATTGAAAAATGATCTCCAATGCTTCCACTATTTCTAGAGCCACCTCCTTAAGTACTCTGGGATGCAGACCATCAGGCCCTGGGGATTTATCAGCCTTCAGTCCCATCAGTCTACCCAAAACCATTTCCTGCCTAATGTGGATTTCCTTCAGTTCCTCCATCACCCTAGGTTCTCCAGCCCCTAGAACATTTGGGAGATTGTGTGTATCTTCCTCAGTGAAGACAGATCCAAAGTAACGGTTTAACTCGTCTGCCATTTCTTTGTTCCCCATAATAAATTCCCCTGCTTCTGTCTTCAAGGGACCCACATTTGCCTTGACTATTTTTTTCCTCTTCACGTACCTAAAAAAACTTTTGCTATCCTCCTTTATATTATTGGCTAGTTTACCCTCGTACCTCATCTTTTCTCCTCGTATTGCCTTTTTAGTTAACTTTTGTTGCTCTTTAAAAGAGTCCCAATCCTCTGTCTTCCCACTCTTCTTTGCTATGTTATACTTCCTCTCCTTAATTTTTATGCTGTCCCTGACTTCCCTTGTCAGCCACAGGTGTCTCTTACTCCCCTTAGAGTCTTTCCACCTCTTTGGAATAAATTGATCCTGCAACCTCTGCATTATTCCCAGGAATACCTGCCATTGCTGTTCTACCGTCTTCCCTGCTAGGGCCTCCTTCCAATCAATTTTGGCCAGCTCCCGCCTCATGCCTCTGTAATCCCCTTTGCTATACTGTAATACCGACACTTCCGATTTTCCCTTCTGCCTTTCCATTTGCAGAGTAAAACTTATCATGTTGTGATCACTGCCTCCTAATGGTTCTTTTACCTCTAGTCCCCTTATCAGATCAGGATCATTACACAACACTAAATCCAGAATTGCCTTCTCCCTGGTAGGCTCCAGTACAAGCTGTTCTAAGAATCCATCTCGAAGGCACTCTACAAACTCTCTTTCCTGGGGTCCATTTCCAACCTGATTTTCCCAGTCTACCTGCATGTTGAAATCTCCCATAACCACCGTAGCATTACATTTTTGACACGCCAATTTTATCTCCTGATTTAACTTGCACCCTAAGTCGAGGCTACTGTTTGGGGGCCTATAGATAACTCCCATTAGGGTCTTTTTACCCTTACAATTTCTCATTTCTATCCATACTGATTCAACATCTCCTGATTCTATGTCACCCCTTGCAAGGGAATGAATATCATTCCTTACCATCAGAGCAACCCCACCCCCTCTGCCCACCTGTCTGTCTTTTCTATACGTTGTGTACCCCTGAATATTCAGTTCCCAGCCCTGGTCCTCTTGTAGCCATGTCTCAGTGATCCCTACAACATCATACTTGCCCATGACTAACTGAGCCTCAAGCTCATCCACTTTATTTTTTATACTACGCGCATTTAAGTACAACACTTTAACTTCTGTATTTACCTCCCCTCTCACATCGTTCACAATTGGCCCTGCCCTTAATTTCTTTTCCGCTCTAGAACTTCTGTTCCCATTCTTCCGAGAGTCTTTTGCAATATCTCCTGTATTCCCTTTTACCTCATCTTCATATTCACAATTTGTTAACCCCTCCCCCCCACTACTTAGTTTAAAGCCACAGGTGTCACACTAGCAAACCTGCCTGCCAGAATGTTTGTCCCCCTGCTGTTAAGATGCAACCCGTCCCTTTTGTACAAGTCACCCCTAGCCCAGAAGAGATCCCAGTGGTCCAGAAATCTAAATCCCTGCTCTCTGCACCAGTCCCTCAGCCATAAATTCATACCCTCTATCTCTCTGTTCCTGGCCTCACCAGCACGAGGTACCGGTAGCAGTCCAGAGATAACTACCTTCGACGTCCTACTTCTCAGCGTTTTTCCCAACTCTCTAAACTCCCGCTGTAGCACCTCCTTCCTCTTCCGCCCGACGTCATTCGTGCCCACGTGCACAACGACTTCAGGTTGATCGCCTTCCCTCGCTAGGATTTTCTGAAGCCGGTCTGTGATGTGTTGAACCCTGGCACCAGGGAGGCAACAGACCATCCTCAAGTCCCTCCTGCTGCCACAGAATCTTCTGTCCGTCCCTCGGACTATGGAGTCACCGACCACTACGGCTCTTCCAGACTTCGGTCTCCCCTGTCGTGTATCCTTGCCAACAGGTCCGCCACTCGGACTGGAAACGTCTTCTGCCCCGACAGTTCCCAAGAGGGTATACCTATTTGCAATAGGCACAGCCACTGGGGTCTCCTGTAGTCCACGTCCACTCCCCCCGGAAACAGTCTCCCACCTTCGCTCGACCTGGACCCTTGGCGTGACAGCCTCACAATAGGTCCTGTTGAGGAAACTCTCGCATTCCCGGATGGCCCTGAGGTCATCCAACTGCCTCTCCAACTCCACCACACGTCCCTTCAGGAGCTGCACCTGGACACAGTTCTTGCAGGTGTAGCTCCCAGAAGCTCCCGCGACGTCCCTGTCTTCCCACATCCTGCAGGAAACACACCGCACCAACTTTTCCGCCATCACCTTGTGCCTATAACCAGCTCTGGCTTAAAACAATTGTATCCTCCTCACCTCAGCCTCCTCGCCGAAGACTCGCAGCCAAAGACTCGCACTTTTCTCACTGGGCTCCCGGACTTTTCAAATTGACTACTACTTCCTTTTGGCGCTCTTTTTAAACTGCCTGTTGAACTGTGATTAGCACTTACTTTACTGCTCAGCCAACGGGCGTCCTTGCTCTGCTCCCGGACTTTTCATCTCCTTCCTAAAAGAACATCCATTAATTCTATGACCTCTAGTCCTAGACTCTCCCACTAATGGAAACATCCTCTCGATCCAAGCCTTTCACTATTCTGTATGATCCCCTCTCATTCTTCTAAACGCTAAATTAGAGTGTGGTATGAATGAGGTTTAAGCATGCAACAAATAAATGAGTAGACTTTAGTTGTATGGAGCTGTGCTTCTCATAGACACACCTTTGTGCGTGACGCCAAGGGGCTTTTTGGACTGCAGGTTTATCCTAGGCATGATCCAACTGAGGTGTTTCAGAGTGTGATTTATTTCACAGTTATCAGGAAATCATATCCAGATCTTTACTGTGCTTTCTTCATCTTAAATATTTAAAATAAGATTATTAGATCTGGGCGGGCTTTTGATATCTATCAGATGCTGTCTCTTTCTTTCAAATAACTCTGATCTTCTGCCATCGTTTCATAGTCTTGCAGTATTGAAGGAGATCTAAGCTATTAACGTAAACCTGTTCACTTGTTATTAAAGAAGCTCTTTGATGTTGATCACAGTTTTCTGCTATGCTGAAATAAACTCCAGGAATATGTCCCCCTTACACATTGATCACTAGTGTATAGTTTATACTTTCTTGGTGAGTATTTTAGATCAAAGTGTTTTATCAATGTGAAAGGAACTGAAAGTGAACTGGAGGAAAACATACTTTCACAATTTTATCAGATTTTGCTGATTTTTAATCAGTGATAATTGAAAGAATGGGACACTTGTTAGTGTTGTAACTTGTTGCTTTGCTGTCTTAGGATGAAGCATCTTTGCACACCATAAGGTCTTGCAAGATTCACATGCTTGTGATCATTCTGCATGGTGGCAACATCCTGGACCCAGGCAGTGGAGACCAGACCTCCAAACAGGCGGATGTCAACACCATCACGGCGGTCTTTGAGACGGTGATGAGGGTGCACTTCCCTGCCGGGCTGGGCCACATTGCTGTGAAGCTGGTTCCCTGCCCGGCCATCTGCTCAGAAGCCTTGTCACTGGTGTCCAAGTGAGTGTTGCAGCTGTTGTGTGCAGGGATCTGATGGGCCATTGTATACACCATCATTGCCAGCTCGTAAACATCCACTTCCTCCTTCAATCTGCCACACTTTACAAAATGCATTGACATTGTATAAATGTTTATATTAAACAGGGTTGTTTAGATTCTGTTTCCTGATACTTAGAATCTGTTGTTACACAGAAGAGTTTTTGTAAGCTCTTGTTCATATTTCTAATTAAATGATTGAATGTGTTGATTTGTACAAAACAGAACAAATTATCATCTACAATATTTGCCTTTTGGGTATGGTAGCCAATCACTTATGCTTTTAATGGTTCAGACTAAGAAATGCTAATACCACATCAGCTTTATGCTGCACCTTCTCAATGCGTCCGTGCGTTATCTCCTGCCATGGTTGTCTACCTTGGTCCAGTGTGGTGAACGTGTTATCCAGGGGCACTTGCCAATCCCTTGCTGTCAATGGCCAGTTTGAGTTTCTCCAGACCTTGTCACAGCCTTGGGCCAAGCAGAGACCAGCGAGTTAAACAGAGAGGCATTGCAGGGGAGCTGTGAGCCTGCTCTGTACTCAATGCATCATGATGATCATCTCTCTCAACACCATACTCCAGTTCTTTCCCCATACCCGTTGGTACCTGTGGTGTTTAGACCTGTATTTATCACCTTGTTAAATGGATTCAGCACCCTGGGTCCACGGTAACAAATTCACAGCTTCAGTGAGCAAAGCCCACCTTTCCATGCCAGCCCTTATGTTCATCTACACTGATCCCACTTGCTCACATTAAGTCCATATCTTGTTATGCCTTGCCAATTCAAGTGACTGCCTAAATGCTTCTTAACTGTATTAATTGTATCAGATCCTTCCTGCTGGAATGGCAGTGCGTTCTAGATATTAACCATCCCCTGTGTATAAACATACCCCACAGATCCTCTTTAAAACTCCTCACCTTTAATCTATGCCCCTTGTTTTTGATACCCCGGTTGCAGGAGAAAGATTTTGACCATCTGCCCTGTCTGTTCCCCAGTCAGTCTGGTATCAAGCAGCTGTGCTCGTGACAGTCAGAGGCATTCCCATCGCCGAATGTCCCAGCATCAGCATCCCTCAGTCATCACTGACCGAAACAGCAACTAAACACCTTATCAGAGGCTGGCCATCCAGTTGTCACCTCCTGATATCCAAAGACCATCTCACCACTTACAAGATACAAGTCGGTAGTGTGATGGGGTACTGTTCACTTGCTTGGATGGGTGCAGATCAACATCTCTTGGGATGTTTGACAACTTCAGCAAGCAGCCCACCAACTGCATCTTGCAGTGACAGTGTGCAGGTGAAAGCAGCTCAGGTACCAGGAAAGCAGCACGCAGCTTGAACTGAAGGTTGGATCTTTTGAAACTACTGGTGCCATGGGCATCCAGGGAAGAGGGTACCATGTTTGTTTTTGAAATGAAAAATATCCTCAGCATATTCCATTTTAATGGAATTGTCTTGTTAGCTGAACAACCATCAATCAATAAAGTAACATGTCAGTTTGTTTCAGACATTGTTGTAGCTTCTGTCTTTTCAGAGAACTTTTGCTCTTCCAGCCTCAACCCCATAAGCTATGACGAAAGCTGTTTATCAAACAGCCAGGACCACATTCCACTGGCGGCACTCCCTCTGTTGGCCACAGTGTCACCCCAATATCAGGAGGCAGTGGCCACAGTTATCTGCAGAGCAAATCAGGTCTACAGTGATTTCATCAAATCCCAGGAAGGAATCTCCTTCAATGGCCAGGTAAGTAGATATCTCCAGCTGTGGGAAAGGGAAAGCTGCTTAAAGGTGAGAGGCGAAAGAATTATTAGGAACCTGAAGGGCAACGTTTTCATTCAGAAGGTGGTGGGTGTATGAAACGAGCTGCCAGAGGGGGTAGTTGAGGCCGGTACTATAAAAACATTAAAAAAACATTTGGACAGGTACATTAATAAGAAAGGCCATAATTTTGATTAGTGCGAGTGTCTGGGGTAATGGGGAGAAGGCACGAGAATGGGGTTGAGAGGGAAAGATAGATCATGATTGAATGGTGGAATAGAAGATGGGCCGAATGGCTAAATTCTGCTCCTAAAACTGATGAACGTATGAACGCAGGCAGGTTGGACTAGTGTGGATGGGGCATCTTGGTTGGCATGTGCATGTTGGGCCATGGGTCCTGTTTCCATGTTGTATGACTCCATGACTCCTGTATCTAATTGGCTAGCTCATTGTTTTATGTCCCTGTTCGGTGGAAAGGAAAGAATAATAATTTGAAAGAGCCGTGGTTTTCCAGGGAAATTGGACACTTGGTTCGGAAAAAGAGGGAGATATACAATAAATATAAGCGGCAGGGAGTAAATGAGGTTTTTGAGGAATATAAAGAATGTAAAAGGAATCTTAAAAAGGAAATTAGAAAAGCGAAAAAAAGATATGAGGCTGCTTTGGCAAGTAATGTAAAAGTAAACCCCAAGGGGTTCTACAGATATGTCAATAGCAAAAGGATAGTGAGGGATAAAATTGGTCCATTAGAGAGTCAGAGTGGACAGCTATGTGCTGAGCCGGAAGAAATGGGGGAGATATTAAACAATTTCTTTTCTTCGGTATTTACCGAGGAGGATATTGAATTATGTGAGGTAAGCGAAACAAGTAGAGTAGTGATGGAAATTAGGAGGATTAAAGAAGAGGAGGTACGGACACTTTTGAAGAATATAAAAGTGGATAAGTCTCCAGGTCCTGATAGGATATTCCCTAGGACATTGAGGGAAGTTAGTGCAGAAATAGCAGGGGCTATGACGGAAATATTTCAAACGTCATTAGAAACAGGGAAGGTGCCGGAAGATTGGCGCATTGCGCATGTTGTGCCTTTGTTTAAAAAAGGTTCTAAAAGTAAACCTAGCAATTATAGACCTATTAGTTTGACGTCTGTGGTGGGAAAATTAATGGAAAAGATACTTAGGGACAATATATATAATTATTTGGATAATCAAGGCCTGATTAGAAACAGTCAACATGGATTTGTGCCTGGAAGGTCATGTTTGACTAATCTTCTTGAATTTTTTGAAGAGGTTACCAGGGAAATTGATAAGGGCAAGGCTGTGGATGTTGTCTATATGGACTTCAGTAAGGCATTTGACAAGGTTCCACATGGAAGGTTGATTAAGAAGGTTAAATCGTTGGGTATTAATGGTGAGGTTGCAAGATGGATTCAACAATGGCTGAATGGGAGATACCAGAGGGTAATGGTTGACAATTGTATGTCAGGTTGGAGGCCAGTGTCTAGTGGAGTGCCCCAAGGATCTGTGTTGGGTCCACTGTTGTTTGTCATTTACATTAATGATCTGGATGATGGTGTGGCAAATTGGATTAGTAAATATGCAGATGATACTAAGATAGGTGGAGTAGTTGATAGTGAGGTAGATTTTCAAAGTCTACAGAGAGACTTGGGCCTTTTGGAAGGGTGGGCTGAAAGATGGCAGATGGAGTTTAATGCTGATAAGTGTGAGGTGCTGCATTTTGGTAGGACAAATCAAAATAGGACGTACAGGGTAAATGGTAGGGAATTGAGGAATGCAGTGGAACAGAGGGATCTGGGAATAACTGTGCATTGTTCCCTGAAGGTGGAATCTCATGTGGATAGGGTGGTGAAGAAGGCGTTTGGTATGCTTGCCTTTATAAATCAGAGCATCGAGTATAGAAGTTGGGATGTAATGTTGAAATTGTACAGGGCATTGGTGAGGCCGAATCTGGAGTATGGTGTGCAGTTCTGGTCGCCAAATTATAGGAAGGATGTCGACAAAATGGAGAGGGTACAGAGGAGATTTACTAGAATGTTGCCTGGGTTTCAGCACTTAGGCTACAGAGAGAGGTTGAATAGGTTGGGTCTTTATTCTTTGGAGCGTAGAAGGTTGAGGGGGGACTTGATAGAGGTTTTTAAAATTTTGAGAGGGACGGACAGAGTTGACGTGGGTAGGCTTTTCCCTTTGAGAGTGGGGAAGATTCCAACAAGGGGACATAGCTTCAGAATTGAGGGACAAAGGTTTAGGGGTAACATGAGGGGGAACTTCTTTACTCAGAGGGTTGTGGCTGTATGGAATGGGCTTCCGGTGGAAGTGGTGGAGGCTGGCTCGATTTTATTATTTAAGAGTAAATTGGATAGGTATATGGATAGGAGGGGATTGGAGGGTTATGGTCTGAGTGCAGGTAGATGAGACTAGGTCAGGGAGAATGGTCGGCGTGGACTGGTAGGGCCGGACAGGCCTGTTTCCATGCTGTAGTTGTTATATGTTATATATGTTATTGTGGACCAGCCTACCATGCAGTAGCTAGGCCGAGGCCTCGTTACAGTCTGTGTAGACAACGTCTACCACACTGCCCTCGTCAATCCTCTTGCTCACCTCTTCAAACAAAAATGCAACCACGCACAAAACTGTAATGACCAGGCCTAAACAGTCCTTGCATTTCCTAATGCAAAATAATCCTTTCCATTAACCTTCCCACCACTGATGTTAGGCTCATCTGCCTCTAGTTCCCTGGCTTATCCCTGGTGCCCTTCTTAAATAAAGGCACAGCAATAGCTAACCTCGCCTGTGGTACAGAAATCTCTGCCAGGACCTCTATACTCTCCTTACTACCCCTAACATTCCAGGATATACCTGTGGCAGACACAGAGTGCTGGAGTAACTCAGCAGGGACAGGCAGCATCTCTGGAGAGAAGGAATGGGTGACGTTTCGGGTCGAGACCCTTCTATGACTGGTCAGGTTTTACCTGCCCTTTGTGCATTTCAGGAGCTGCAAAACACCTCCTTTGTAATGTTGATATGCTGTCCCTCCTGAACACACTCACTACCTCTCCTCCACTTTGTCATCCACACAAAGAAAAGGACCCGAAACCTCACCCATTCCTTCTCTCCAGAGATGTTGCCTGTCCCGCTGAGTTACTCCAGCATTTTGTGTGTACCGTAGAAAGGGAATAATGCAATGAATTCATCTGAACAATCTTGCAATCAGAGGCATTGAAAAAACTGAACTTCGTTGTACCAGCTGTGCTGTTTCCAATCGACAAAATACATTTTGGAAGTGATGAGAAAGATATTGCAGTTTTCTATTCATCCTGTTGATTGTGGGCTTGGTCTGTGCGCGTCCACTGCAGGTGTGTTTGATTGGAGACTGTGTTGGAGGGATCCTGGGCTTCGATGCCCTGTGTTTCAGCAACCAGACCGTGTCTGAGAGCCAGAATAGCAGCCGGAGAGGCAGCGTGCTGAGTGTGCAGGTAACGCCAACCCTGCTTCCCCCACAATGCTCACTCTCTATCCCCTCGCCTTGATCCCATTGAGAGATTTCCATAACGGATCAAAAATTAAATCTTAAGCTCAGATGTGATAGGAGTAGAATTAGGCCATTCGACCCATCAAGTCTATACTCCGCCATTCAATCATGGCTGATCTATCTCTCCCTCCTAACATTCTCCTGCCTTCTCCCCATAACCTCTGACATCCGCACTAATCAAGAATCTATCTATCTCTGCCTTAAAAATATTAATTGACTTGGCCTCCACAGCTTTCTGTGGCAAAGAATTCCACAGATTCACCACCCTCTGACTAAAGACATTTCTCTTCATCTCCTTCCTAAAAGAACGTCCTTTAATTCTGAGGCTGTGACCTCTAGTTCTAGACTCTCCCACTGGTGGAAACATCCTCTCCACATCCACTATCCAAGCCTTTTACTATTCTGTATGTTTTAATGAGGTCCCCCCTCATCCTTCTAAACTCCAGTGAGTACAGGCCCAGTGCCATCAAACGCTCATCATAGGTTAACCACTCATTCCTGGGATCATTCTTGTAAACCTCCTCTGGCCCCTCTCCAGAGCCAGCACATCCTTCCTCAGATATGGGGCCCAAAATTGCTCACAATATTCCAAATGCGGCCAAACCCAGCACCTTATAGAGCCTCAGCATTACATCCCTGTTTCTGTATCTAAGCCCTCTTGGGATAAATGCTTGCGTTGAGTTTGCTTTCTTTACTACCGATTCGACTTGCAGATTAACTTTTTGGGAATCCTGCACCTGCACTCCCAAGTCCCTTTGCACCTCCGATTTCTGGATTCTCTCCCCATTTACAAAATAGTCTACACCTTTATTCCTACTACTAAAATGCATGACGCCACACTTTGCTGCACTATATTCCATCTGCCACTTCTCTGCCCACTCTCCCAACCTGTCCAAGTCCTTCTGCACAGTCCCTGCTTTTTCTAGGAAGGAACTGCAGATGCTGGTTTAAATCAAAGGTAGACATGAAATGCTGGAGTAACTCAGTGGGACAGGCAGCATCTCTGGAGAGAAGGAATGGGTGACGTTTCGGGTTGAAACCTTTCTTCAGTCTGAAGATGGGTCTCGACCTGAAACATCACTTATTTCTTCTCTCCAGAGATGCTGCCTGTCCCGCTGAGTTACTCCAACATTTTGTGTCTATCCTGCTTTCTCTATACTACCTGCCCCTCCAGCTATTTTCGTATCATCCACAAACTTGGCCACAAAGCCTTCAATCCCCTCGTCCAAATCATTAAGATTAAGAGTAGCGCCCCAGCACCGACCCCTGCGGAACTCCAATGGTGACTGTTTGAATTCTGTCAGTAACTGGTCATGGTCACCTTGTGGACAGCTTGTGCTGAGAGCAGTTATTGATCAGCTGTGCTCTGTCACTGCTTCCAGGACAATGATCTATTATCTCCTGGAATTGTTGTGAACAACAGCTCTGGTTGTAACCTGGAGGCCAGTCGGCATCTGAGCAGAAGCAGCAGTGACATTCCACGAAGCAGTGTGGATAATCCAAACAGGCAGCTGCCCCGGAAGAGGAGTGATTCGTCCACATATGAACTCGATACAATTAAACATCATCAGGCCTTTCTCACCAGGTAACTACCGCCAACTGTGTAACTAACCTGGGCAAGACTTGATACAGAGCTGGCGTGGGAGATGCTGAATCAGGGCTCTGTGTCACTGCCATGGGCTGAGCTGTGGCTGTGCGAACATCGCACTTGAACTTGATGGGGAGGGCATCAGGAATGGGCACTGGGAATGGGCACCAGGAACGGACACCAGGAATGGGCACCAGGCTGGGCACCAGGCTGGGCACCAGGAATGGGCACCGGGAATGGGCACCAGGCTGGGCACCAGGCTGGACACCAGGAATGGGCACCAGGAATGGGCACCAGGAATGGACACCAGGAATGGGCACCATGCTGGACACCAGGAATGGGCACCAGGAATGGGCACCAGGCTGGACACCAGGAATGGGTACCAGGCTGGGCATCGGTAACAGGCACCAGGAACGGGCACCAGGCTGGACACTGGGAATGGGCACCAGGCTAAGCATCAGTAACAGGCACCAAGCTGGGCACCAGAAACAGGCACCAAGCTGGGCACCAGAGGGTCAGTGTGCCTGGACGTGCGTGGAAGTACTAGCCTTATCTGGAGGTTGCCGGTGAATGATCGAGGTTCCTGGAGGTAAATTAAGACTGATCTCCCCCCCCAAACCACCATGGCATTACTGAGTTTGCTCCTGTACTGTTGTGATGTAAAGTTGGTTGGCAGTCCCTAGTATTCAGTCTCAACACATTTTATCTTGCATTGGTTCTTGTGCTGGATTGACTTCTGATTTGGCCTTGGTTCACAGCCGTGAAAGTTCATCTCCTACCTTTACTGTGGTTTACTGTGAAGGGGGAGATTTTGTCATTGCTCTCTGCTCTGGAGTGTTTACTGGAGATTGCTCAGTGGTACAGGGCAATCACTGACACCGCGTGAAGTGAGGCAGAAGCTCCTCACAGCTTCTTTCAAACAGAAGATTAACAAGATTATTTAGGACTGTTAATGTAATGTTTACAAGGAAATTAATTCATGTTAATTGTAATGAGTACTTTCTCTCGCAGTTTGCAGTCGGGTGTTCTGCGGACTGATTCTGGGTCCAGGCGGTCGAGCAGCTCCATCATGCTGGAGGGAGTGAGCCCTGGAAGGTTTGACTTTGAAGTGACTGACTTCTTTCTGTTTGGTTCCCCATTGGGACTGGTGTTGGCGCTGAGGAAGACTGTTGTCCCCAACTTGGATGGTGCGTATCTCCATCCATCCACTTCCCTCGACTCCTCACTGACTGGGCATCTGCCATGTTTGATTTGTTGATCTCTGTGTGGGCATCTGTGCCAGGCTGGTCCCATGGCCGTGGTCTTAGGTTTAGGGCCGTGGTCTCTGCAGCGAGCCTGATCTGGGAGTGGGACCTGGCATCTCCACAGCGCTTCCTTAACTGGATCAGGAGCTGTCCCCGAGCTGCTTGTGGGTGGTGTGGGTTGGGATTGCACGTTTCCATGTGCACCACCTGCTACCAGTCCCTGCACCTCGGCTGCAGGAGAGAGGGTCAGACCCTCCCTGTCCACAGCATTGAACACGAGAGGGGCAGACCCTCCCTGTCTACAGCATTGAACACGAGGGACAGACCAGACCCTCCCTGTCCACAGCATTGAACACGAGAGGGGCAAACAGACCCTCCCTGTCCACAGCATTGAACACAAGAGGGGCAGACCCTCCCTGTCCACAGCATTGAACACAAGGGGCAGACAGACCCTCCCTGTCTACAGCATTGAACACGAGGGACAGACCAGACCCTCCCTGTCCACAGCATTGAACACAAGGGGCAGACAGACCCTCCCTGTCCACAGCATTGAACACGAGAGGGGCAGACCCTCCCTGTCCACAGCATTGAACACAAGGGGCAGACAGACCCTCCCTGTCCACAGCATTGAACACAAGGGATAGACAGACCCTCCCTGTCCACAGCATTGAACACAAGGGGCAGACAGACCCTCCCTGTCCACAGCATTGAACACAAGAGGGGCAGACCCTCCCTGTCCACAGCATTGAACACAAGGGGCAGACCCTCCCTGTCCACAGCATTGAACACGAGGGGCAGACCCTCCCTGTCCACAGCATTGAACACGAGAGGGGGGCAGACCCTCCCTGTCCACAGCATTGAACACGAGAGGGGGGCAGACCCTCCCTGTCCACAGCATTGAACACAAGGGACAGGCAGACCCTCCCTGTCCACAGCATTGAACACAAGGGGCAGACAGACCCTCCCTGTCCACAGCATTGAACACAAGAGGGGCAGACCCTCCCTGTCCACAGCATTGAACACAAGGGGCAGACAGACCCTCCCTGTCCACAGCATTGAACATAAGAGGGGCAGACCCTCCCTGTCCACAGCATTGAACACAAGGGGCAGACCCTCCCTGTCCACAGCATTGAACACGAGAGGGCGCAGTACGTGACAAAAGACTCTCAGCTCTGGTGCTGGATGGAGACAAATATTTGTCCCCACTTGATCAGCCCACTTCCCTCGATTCTTTGCTGAGATCACCTGCGACAGCTCCCACCTTTACATTGTGCACTGACCGGTTACAGCAAGCCTCCATTACCCAGTTACAGGAAGCCTTTCTACCCAGTCAAAGTCATTCCAGGGTGGATGGAGACTGACGCTGATCCAGCCACACAACCCGACTAGCTTGCTGAACGAGATAGTCTTCCCTCAGGCCATCAAACCACACCCACCCCTGGAAGCTCAGGCAAGCTCACTTACTGCACTGACTGTGCCGTGCACAGACTGTTTCCTGAAACCTAATGCAAATGGCATTTGTAGATTTTCTTTATTAATCTTTCCCATCCTGTCCAGCTCAAATAACTAGTGTTGTAAACAGTAGCCGTGTGCTGCTACTGTCCAGCACGCCTCTGTTTCTACTGCCTCCAACCACACAGTCAGGATCAGCCCTCTTTGCCCTCTGCAGAGGATTACTCTGTTGGCATTTTTCAGAAGGTGCTTGGTTAGATTTCATAGGGGTGAAGTGGAAAACTGCAGTTTAGTTTAGAGATACAGTGCGCAAACTGGCCCTTCGGCACACCGAGTCCACGTCGACCAGCGATCCCCGCACACTAACACTATCCTACACATGCTAGGGACGATTTACATGTACACCAAGCCAATTTACCTACATACCTATATGTCTTTGGAGGTGCAGATAGTGCAGTCAGGAAGGCAAAGATTTCCTCCTCTCCTCTCTGCTCTGGTGATCAAAGTATAGACACCACAAAATGCTGGAGTAACTCAGCAGGTCAGGCAGCATCTAGGAGAGAGGGAATTGGTGACTTTTCGGGTCGAGACCCTTCTTCAGACTTTGCTCTGGTGATCAAAGTATAGGCACCATAATGTTCAAAATATATGCAGGAGTAACAGAGATTGGCACTGGTTACTGTGCTATTACTTCAAGTACACTGTTTCATTGTTTGAAACTTAGACTATTCAAGAGGCAACATAACATAATTAGCTTCAATGTCAATAGTGCTTGGGTTTCTATTCCTGTTTGGAATATTGCCCCATCTCGACTGTTTTATTTATATCATGAAAATGCTGTTGACTTTAGATGAATGCAAACAGAAAGTGCTTGTGTGATTGTGTGATGTTCCACAGTGTCGCAGCTGAGACCAGCGTGTCAGCAGGTTTACAACCTCTTCCACCCGGCCGACCCTTCGTCTGCTCGCTTGGAGCCACTCCTGGAGAAGAAGTTCCACCTGTTGCCGCCGTTTAACGTTCCCCGCTACCAGCGCTTTCCGCTGGGCGATGGCAGCTCTGCTCTTCTGGGTAGGCACATCTGTGGAAGTACACCCTCACTGATAACATCGCCTGCTGCTACCAGTCCTGGCGGGAACTATGGCTGAGTAACATGATTAATTAGCTAATGCGAGCAAAGTTAGAGATTACAACAAACTCTGCAGGTAGAATCTATTTCAGAAAGTGAGGCAAGCAGGCTGGTGAAGAGGTGTTTTGTTCTCCATTTTGGTGAGCAGATGCCCACAGCCATGTGTGGCTGCAGCCACTGAGAGAGTTTGTGCTGCGTTTAACAGGCCGTTTGAAGCTGTGGTCATCAGACTGCTGCAAGACCATTCCTGCTGTGTAGATGTTAACAGTAGCAGTGGCAATCCACTGGCAGAGCTGTGGCAATCCAGTGGCAATCCAGTGGCAGACCTGTGCTGAGTTACAGGATCCAGGGGCAGTGCTTAGTTCTCTACTACTTTTATTAATGAACTGGAGAAGAAATCATGTTTTGTTTTGCTTCATCATTTGTTTCCACATGTTTTAAATGGACAATGTTGAAGTAGAATATTAAAACCACTTGGAAAAGTCTAGTCAATGAATGATTTCAAAAGAATGAAGGGAAATAATACAATAAACTAGATGAATAAGTGGCGTCAGGATGCGTCGGGCGGGGAGTGTGTGTGTGAGCATTACTGGTTTGTGGCTACTCGTCTGTCCTTTTGTTTTTCTCCATCTGCTTTAGTTGAGACAATCCAGACCAATCCCATCCTCATCCTGGAAACTCCATTTGTGACTGTCCAACGACAGGAGAGTGTAATGGAAACCAGTATTCCTGTTCCTGTCCTTAACTGGCAAGATGCTTCCAGTCGGAATCCAACTGTTGCTGAGTGTGTGTAGTCTCTCCTTTTGTATTCTTGTGCTTTGTCTTGTGAGCTTGCTTCTTTGCATGGAGACCACACCATTTGTCCTTAGGGTGGACTTGAAACAGTTTCACTGTTTGGGGACAGTTTGCCCAGGGAGCGGGCACCAGGACAGGGCACCAAGGGACAGGGCACCAAGGGACAGGGCACCAGGACAGGGCACCAGGACAGGGCACCAGGACAGGGCACCAGGACAGGGCACCAGGACAGGGCACCAGGACAGGGCACCAAGGGACAGGGCACCGGGACAGGGCACCAGGACAGGGCACCGGGACAGGGCACCAAGGGACAGGGCACTAGGACAGGGCACCAGGACAGGGCACCAAGGGACAGGGCACCAGGACAGGGCACCAGGACAGGACACCAGGACAGGGCACCAGGACAGGGCACCAGGACAGGGCACCAAGGGACAGGGCACCAGGACAGGGCACCAAGGGACAGGGCACCAAGACAGGGCACCAGGACAGGGTACCAGGACGGCACCAGGACAGGGTACCAGGACAGGGCACCAGGACAGGGCACCAAGGGACAGGGCACCAGGACAGGGCACCAAGGGACAGGGCACCAAGGGACAGGGCACCAGGACAGGGTACCAGGACGGCACCAGGACAGGGTACCAGGACAGGGCACCAGGACAGGGCACCAAGGGACAGGGCACCGGGACAGGGCACCAGGACAGGGCACCAAGGGACAGGGCACCAAGACAGGGCACCAGGACAGGGTACCAGGACGGCACCAGGACAGGGCACCAGGACAGGGCACCAAGGGACAGGGCACCAGGACAGGGCACCAAGGGACAGGGCATCAGGACAGGGCACCAAGGGACAGGGCACCAGAGGTCCAGAGCTCCAGGAGTGTGCTCCAGCAGTGTGTGTGTGTGAGTGCACACACGTACTGGGACATAATGAGCAGTGCTTCCGTTGCTGGACTAGTATTCTAGTGGCCTGGACTAATGCTCAGCACAGCTGGAAATGTAAATTGAAGTAACTCCATTAAAACTCCACAGCTAATATCATTAGCATTGACCATAAAGCTGTTGGATTGTTATAATAACTCCGCTTGTTCACACGCCCTTTTAAGAAAGGAAATATTGCTGCAGACTCACAACTCGTTAGTGCTCCTTGAAATGGCCCAGCAACTGTTCACTGGAGGGGTGCAGTAATAACCAGCGCAGGAAATGCGCCGCGGCATGTCAGGCTGCAGCTGGCGAGAGAGCAATGAAGTAACGCTTCACACTCTCCATCAAAACAGGAAATGTTACAGGGCAGGTTGTAAAATGGTGAAACCACTGGAACTACAACGATAAAAGGGGCAAGGGTTTCAAGGTGAAAGGGTTGTAACAGAGAACTGAAGATCCATGTGGGAGGCAGATCATTACGAAGCAACCAGAGGAAGGTGCTGGAAAGCTGCAATGGCGGCTCTTGGTTCTCAGCTTGGCTGTAATGAGTCTGGTTTGGTTGAGCTTCATTTGGAATTGAGTTGGCTGCCGGGGCTAACCTGGGAGTGGGCCACATGCTGAGAGACAGGGTCACATATGTAAACTGGCTGTGGTGTTATGAAGAGTGTCACTCTGCATTTAGTCTGCACAATCTAGAGGGAAGCTCGTGGCAGGCAGTGTACTCTGTAGTGAGCAGTAGATCACAGGGTAACGGGTGACAGGGAGAGAGATATAACGGGGCAGGTGATGTGTTTCCTGATCTTTCATCTGGCATTTCCATGTTCTATTCTTCATTTACACTTGCCCACAATCCGTCTACAGACAATGCTGCTGCTGCAACTCAGGTAGAGTCTCACTCTAGCGATGTCAACAAGCAACAGCCAAGCATGTGGTTGTTTAGAACAGACTTACCGTGAGGCTTTCAATGCAGTGAAATTCTTTCAAGTCCAGCACAAGGCTGAAGCATCCACTTTAATTTGGAATCTACTGAAAATTCATTTGTACTAAATTCAAGCTAAGATTGAACAGCGATTTACAAATCTTGGTGCAAGTGTGTTGAGAAATCATAAGCAGGGGTTACCACTTTGGGTAAAGATTGAAGGCAACTCAAGGTTGATTAAACTAACCAAGTGAAATTGCTAACCGTTTTCATTCACTGTATTATTGCTGATCAAGATACAGATGAATGACAGACTTATCCATCACAAGCGCTGATATCAGGGATCTGCTTTTGCCCCAGATTAAGAAAAGCTCATGTTTTGACCAATTTTAAATGCTAATCCCATGAAGTATTTGGTTTCATCTGCCTATGCTGTCTGATTTAATTTTTGCATGTAGTTTATTCTTTTTTATGATTAATGGATTGTTAATTTACTTTCCCCCATCCAGATTTTTATGTAACGAGTTTGTGATTTTCTGTGCGTATTGTGCATTTGGTTATATTTTTGGCATGAGCATTGTGGTATTGAAATGAATCTTGCTGCCTGAAATTCAGTATGTCTGAAATATAACTATTTTAAAATTTATTTTCCTTAAACAGATAAACCAAGAACAAAGAAAACACATGAGCTAATTGTATGAATTCAGTTTTATTGTTCACTAAAGTGAACAGTGTTTACTAAAACAGTGAGACAGCATGAAACATTTCAGTTTATTGTCACCTGTACTGTGAAAAGCATTTGTTGTGTGCATACCACTAAAGTGACTGTACACTAAAGTGGCTGCTCTTTAAAATAGTGAAACAGTATGGAAAACATGGTTGCTCAGGGTCTGGCCTTGATTGAAGGACATGACCAAGAGCATTGCTCCAATCATCACTGGAATACTGTGGCAGTCAGTCAGTGTCAGAATAGATATCTCTGATGCAACAAGTAATCTCTCAGTGAAGTTTATCAGTAACCACGGAATGGACAGATGCTTGCACTTTCTCAAGGCTGACCATAAAGATGGAGGCCCTCAGTCCCTGCTCCCCATGGTCTGGCCAGATAACCGCCTGTACTGGCTGAGGGCCTCAGTCCCTGCTCCCCATGGTCTGGCCAGATAACCGCCTGTACTGGCTGAGGGCCTTGCTTTCACAGTGTCTATCCACTTGTTGGGGAAGTATATTTTTATACATCTTCCAACAATGCCAGAATACTTTTTACTTTTTGATTTGCTTAGTCCAAAGTGTTATTGTAATGCAGAAAATGCCTCTGTCAAGTGAAATGTGCTGAGTACAGTGAGTGAGAATGATGTGTGTTCATTTGGTATAGGTGTAGTATTAAAGGTTGAGCAGCATGCCGTCTCCCAAGCCTGCATTTGACATTCCTTGTTTTGCAGCGTGACCTTGTTTTCCATATTGAGCCAATTTGCCCAGGCCTGTTTCCCTTTCCCCTTCTACTGCCTGATGCTGTCACATAGGTTCACATTGCAGTGGTTGTCTTTGCCTTTTTTTTTCTTTTTATTGCAAAGTTCAAGTGAAATATATTTATCTTCTTGCAACTGATGATAAGATGGGCATGTGGGCCCACCCAGTGGCTGCCACTCCTGCCTCTCCGAGCTTCTGTTTGCTGTCCCGCTGGGTTTAATTTTGATCTTGTTTTGGCACCACAGCGGATATTGTCCAGACTCACGCTGCTATCTTCATGGAAGGCGCGTCTCCTTCCTCTCCCTCCACAGCACCAACATTCCGGGCCTTCCGCAGAGCGAGTGAGGCCAGCATTGCCAGCCAGGTTTCAGGGATGGCTGACAGCTACACCGCTTCCAACATAGCCAACAGTAAGTGCCGCACTGAAACACAACCCGTGTCCCACAACACTGACAGGCCACAATCCTACCTCTCCAAAAACTGCCTTCAGGAACGCTACATCCTTAGATATTTTATACCATTTTGCCCTTACAAAAATAATCTTTTAAATGGAAGTTAGGTAACTTTATGTGCCTGTCTGCTATAGTTAAGAGACACAACAACGGAGAGAAAATCAGGAGAGCTTTGCCTCTGTATTTATAACATAACTGTAAGAAGCAGCGGTATGCCATTCACTCCTTATAAGGTCACAGCTGGCCCAGACCTGCCCTCAACACCACTTTCCAGCTCCTCATAGTTATTCCATGGGACACATGTTTGTGTTCTTTGGGACAAGGGCAGTTTTCCCATTAGCCTAATAACCTGCTGTACCTAATGCTTATTATGTCTATAAGCATCCAACACCTTGCATTCTTATGCCATCAAAATGACGATTTGCTGTATCATTGTAATTCTGAAATAGCATTCCTTGCATTTGCCCACATTACACTGCATGTGCCAATTTTCACAGTTGGCCACAGTACACACGGTCCCTTCAGTCATGATTATAATGAGTTGCCGCTGGGATGGGAGTGGGAGATCTAAAGAGAAGATAGACCTGCCCTAATGCAAAATTTTATTTTAATCAAATACATTTTTAATTGTTCATATTTGTGCGTTGTGTAATTTGAATTTTGTTTTCATTTCTCAGAGAAAAAGTATCAGTCAACCTCTCACAAAAAGTTGGGTTTCTTGTCCAAACTTCTCCCCTCCAACAAAGTCCTTCCAAAATTCATTTACCCTCAGGACTGTAAACAGTCCAAAGCAATGCTGTTACAGAACAAGCAAAGGCAGAGACACAATGTTGTGAAAGTGATTGCAGCACAGCAGAGAGTGTCAGAGACGGACCTCCACACAGGTATTGGGAGTAGAAACAAACTTAACATAGATATTAGGATCTCGCATATTTGTTTAGAAACCCTCTCCACAAACCCTCTTTTCCCTTTTTAACATTTAGAAATAAATTTCATGTGGATATTGAACCCAATCATAATCTGCCATTAACACCAATGAGACCTGTGAAATGTGTAATTTGTGTCTTTATCATTACTAATTGGATGATGAAACCGTGAAGGTTAGATTTCAATCAATCACTATGATTAACTAATTAATCTTGTTTTTACTGAATTAAAGCAGTGTAGGAAGCCATTCGGCCCACGATGTCCATGGCAGCTCCTAGTGGAGCAATCCTATTCACATTCCCCTCGTGGGCATGTTGACTAGAGTGTGTGTTCTGGACAATGCTGCACTCATACAAAATGGGATCAACACAGCATTGCTGGCAACACCGTTGGGTGCATAACACTTTCACACTGATTCTGAGATGCTGCTGCCGTTAAAGTAAAGCAGCGTTGCCTTGTGTTTCAGTTGCAGCCAGGTGGTGGGGTACCAAGAGAGTTGACTACGCTCTCTATTGCCCAGACGCTCTGACAGCCTTTCCAACGGTAGCCTTGCCCCACCTCTTCCACGCCAGCTACTGGGAGTCAAGCGACGTGGTGTCCTTCATGCTGCGCCAGGTAAACAAGGAACTCCCTGTGCTGCTGAGTCTGCATGACTTCCGGCCCACCGAAGCACTTTAGTCACTGTGCTCATTTAGAATAATGACGTACAATATAAAATATTCACACTTAGATCATGAGACATGAAAATGCAAGTGTTCTGGAACTGGACGGGAAGGAAGTTTCAGTGTTCAGTCCTTCAAAACCACGAGAGAAGTGGCTTCGCAAGAGGACGCATGTTAAGATAAGGGTATGGATTTTCCTTTGATATCCAGGGGGCAGTATACTCTCCAGTCTGATATCTCCAGCAGCGGGGGATCTTCTAGGAGGGAATGACCATAATATCTTACGGTTAGGGTGGTGGTTGAGCATGTAGGCCACTCCAAGTGACAACATTCAATTGAAAAGAGCAGGTCCAGTGCAGTGAAGCCAAGCTGCCTTTGTAAAATGCAGTCACGTTTGGCAGATAAAGCACTAACCGGTGAATGGGAAGACTGGGAGGTGGCAATGTGGTACCGGCAGCTTCCCAGGAGATGACCAAGTGAGTAAACAGAGAGAGAAAAAGAGCATGAAATCAATGTTAGGATGTTAATGCAAGTGGGAACAGTGCTGATGACAGAGATTTGAATGAGGAAATCGAGAAGGAACAGGGGAAGTGAAGAGAGGGCAGCAAAACTAATGACAGCCATAAACAGGAATGCCATGGGCAAGGTGGTGCAGGTATTGTGTGTTGTGGGCTAGATCTCACGGGAGTAAAGGCATACAACGTGCAGAGTTAGGCCCATTGCAGATGGCACAATGTGGAAAGATAAGGGGCAAACTTTGTTTGAAAAGTGTGCAGAGTAGATTTTTTAAATGTTGTGAGATGGCAAGGCATTCAAAAGGGCGAGGTGAACAGGGGTTTGTCATTCGGGGTACTGCACGATACATAACAATGCCTTTCCTTTGCCCAGAATGTTACAGCAAACCATCGAGTGAACGATGTGATCGTCACTGAGGACGGTCCTCAGACACTGATGGGCAGATTCATGTATGGGCCGCTCGACATGGTCACGCTGACTGGCGAGAAGGTGAATACTGCTCATATCTGATACACCTTTCATCAATTCCTATGTCTGCCAAAGCTGCACTACGCCTTGGACTCGTTAGGGATTGCAGGGTTCCCACATGAAGCCAACCATTGTCCTGGTCATCCATGGGGCGTCTCTACTCCCTCACCGCCACTAGACAGGTGAAGGCAGTCTAGACTAGTGAAGGCCGTCTAGACAGAGGAAGACAGCCTAGACTGGTGAAGGTAGCCTAGACTGGTGTAGGCAGTCTAGACAGGTGTAGGCAGTCTAGACAGGTGTAGGCAGTCTAGACTGGTGTAGGCAGTCTAGACTGGTGCAGGCAGTCTAGACAGGTGCGGGCAGTTTAGACAGGTGTAGGCAGTCTAGACTGGTGAAGACAGATGAAGACAGTCTAGACTGGTGAAGATAGTGTAGACTGGTGTAGGCAGTCTAGACAGGTGAAGGCAGTCTAGACTAGTGAAGGCCGTCTAGACAGATGAAGACAGTCTAGACTGGTGTAGACAGCCTAGACTGGTGAAGGTAGCCTAGACTGGTGTAGGCAGTCTAGACAGGTGTAGGCAGTCTAGACTGGTGTAGGCAGTCTAGACTGGTGTAGGCAGTCTAGACTGGTGTGGGCAGTCTAGACAGGTGCGGGCAGTTTAGACAGGTGTAGGCAGTCTAGACTGGTGAAGACAGATGAAGACAGTCTAGACTGGTGAAGATAGTGTAGACTGGTGTAGGCAGTCTAGACTAGTGTAGGCAGTCTAGACTGGTGCAGGCAGTCTAGACAGGTGCGGGCAGTTTAGACAGGTGCGGGCAGTCTAGACAGGTGCGGGCAGTCTAGACAGGTGCGGGCCGTCTAGACAGGTGCAGGCAGTCTAGGCAGGTGCAGGCAGTCTAGGCTGGTGACGGCAGTCTAGGCTGGTGACGGTAGTCTAGGCTGGTGACGGCAGTCTAGGCTGGTGACTGGCGAGAAGATGAATACTGCTCATATCTGATGCACCTTTCATCAATTCCTGTGTCTGCCAAAGCTGCACTACGCCTTGGACTCGTTAGGGATTGCAAGATTGTTAGACTGTCTTCATCTGTCTTCACCAGTCTAGTCTAGACTGCCTACACCAGTCTAGACTGCCTACACCAGTCTAGACTGCCTACACCAGTCTAGACTGCCTACACCAGTGGGGGGGTGGGGTGGGGTGGGGGAAACCTTTCTTTTTTAGGTCTCTTCCTCACGGCGCGGGGTGCGGCTCGGCCGCAGGGCCTTCCATCGCCCGCGGGGCCTTCCATCGCCCGCGGGGCCTTCCATCGCCCGTGGGGCCTTCCATCGCCCGGGGCGGCTCGGCCGCGGGGCCTTCCATCGCCCGGCGCGGCTTGGCCGCGGGACTTTACATCGCTGGTGCGGCTCGGCCGCGGGACCTAACATCGCCCTGCGCGGCTCGTCCGCGGGACTTAACAGCGCACGGTACGGCCGCGGGGCCTTCCATCGCCCGGCTTGGCCACGGGACGTTTCAGCACCCGGTGCGGCTCGGCCGCGGGGCCTTCAATTGCCCGGCTCGGCCGCGGGACGTTTCAGCACCCGGTGCGGCTCGGCCGCGGAGCCTTCAATCGCCTGGCTCGGCCGCGGGACGTTTCAGCGTGCGGCTCGGCCGCGGGGACTCCCATCCCCTTGCGGGGACTGTGCGGGCCGGTCGGGGACGAGCTGTCTGTCCGTGGGCGTGGGGAAGAGAGTGGAAGTTTTGTTCCCTCCATCACAGTGAAGGGGTGTTTGGAGTCACTGTGATGGACGTTTGTGTTGGGGTCATGTGTCTTGTGTTCTTTTATTTTGTGTGACTGCTATGTAATTTTGTTCGGTACCTTGGTACCGAATGACAAATAAAGCTCTGTATTCCTGTCTAGGCTGGTGACAGCAGTCTAGACAGGTGTAGGCAGTCTAGACTGGTGAAGGCAGTGTAGACTGGTGAAGGCAGTCTAGACAGGTGTAGGCAGTCTAGACAGGTGTAGGCAATCTAGACAGGTAACCGCTCAGCAATGTTTCTGTTCAGTGTTACCCACCCTTGCTTCCCCGTTATTGGTGGTGGGGGCTCGGTAGGGCAGTGAATGCCTGCTGCAGGTGAGGGTCCCCAGGACTGTGTGCTGGTGTTTACGGCTTGCTGCGTCTGTATGAAGAGCTCCAGTTATTGAAGGTCATTCAATGGTGAGTCAGATCTCCACCTCACACCCAGAGTGGAGGGAACGTGAGGAAGGCTAGACCCAGGACACTGCCTGCTGGTAGTCCCTCAGTGATGTCCATGGGCTGGCATGAACTCGCACAGCCACAGCCATCTGTCCTTGTGGGATGCTCTCCAACTGCTTCTAGATGTTCTCATTGCTGCTCTGCAGTTTTACCACTCATTTGATATCAAGGGCATTCACTCCAGCTCAACACTGGAATTTAGACTTTGGTGTGTCTTTGGGCCAAACATCCCGACAAAGCCCCAACTGATCACTGGGTAATAGCTTACAGTGAGGGGTGATCACGGGGGAACAGCTTACTGTGAGGGGTGATCACGGGGGAACAGCTTACTGTGAGGGGTGAAACTGGCAATGCTACTCTTTGTTCTGTGAAGAGTGTTGCTACAGTTTCTCTCTGTCTGTGGTCCTGTGTGGCCAGGGAAGGTAGCAGGCACTGACAGCACACGATGGTCTTGCTCACCTGCACAATGCAGCTCGGTGGAACCGATTTTGCCAGAGGCAGCTCTTCGATCTGCTTCAGTGCGTGTGAAATGTTTTTATTGAACTTCATTAATGCATCACTAAGATGGTGTGTTGGAATATTTGATTTAGCAACAGCTGCATGATATAATTGTATTATCTGTCTCCAGGTGGATATACACATTATGACTCAGCCTCCCTCTGGAGAGTGGGTGTACTTTGACACCGACATTACAAATAGCAGCGGCAGGATTTCCTACATTATTCCAGAGGGCAAAAGACTGGGGATCGGTGTCTATCCAGTAAAAATGGTCATTAGGTAATTGTAAAGATGTTTAAAATATTGAAGTGTGCAGTTACAGGAAGATAATTTTCTTCAAACTTTGCTGACATTTCTAAATGTTTTACTGTTTTATTATTGTCAGATGTAATGAGATACCATGGAAAAGGTTTATTTTGTGCGCTACCCAGTCATTCATACCATATAACATCAGGTAGTATAAGGTCCCACATAGGAGATTGGTGTACAAACTTAAAAGCACACGGTATTGAGGGTTCAGTGTTGAGGTGGATAGAAAATTGATTGGCGGACAGGAAGCAAAGAGTAGGAATAAACGGGTCCTTTTCGGAATGGCAGGCAGTGACTAGTGGGGTACCGCAAGGCTCAGTGCTGGGACCCCAGTTATTTACAGTGTATATTAATGATTTGGACGAGGGAATTGAATGCAACATCTCTAAGTTTGCGGATGACACGAAGCTGGGTGGCAGTGCTAGCTGCGAGGAGGATGCTAGGAGGCTGCAGAGTGACTTGGATAGATTAGGCGAGTGGGCAAATGCATGGCAGATGCAATATAATGTGGATAAATGTGAGGTTATCTACTTTGGCGGCAAGAACAGGAAAGCAGAGTATTACCTGAATGGTGACCGATTGGGAGAAGGGGAGATGCAACGTGACCTGGGTGTCATGGTGCACCAGTCATTGAAAGCAAGCATGCAGGTGCAGCAGGCAGTGAAGAAAGCGAATGGTATATTGGCATTCATAGCAAGAGGATTTGAGTTTAGGAGCAGGGAGGTTCTGCTGCAGTTGTACAGGGCCTTGGTGAGACCGCACCTGGAGTATTGTGTGCAGTTTTGGTCTCCTAACCTGAGGAAAGACGTACTTGCCTTAGAGGGAGTACAGAGAAGGTTCACCAGATTGATCCCTGGGATGGCGGGACTTTCATATGAGGAAAGACTGGATAGACTGGGCTTGTACTCGCTGGAATTTAGAAGACTGGGGGGATCTTATAGAAACATATAAAATTCTTAAGGGGTTGGAGAGGCTAGATGCAGGAAGATTGTTCCCGATGTTGGGGGAGTCCAGAACCAGGGGTCACAGCTTAAGGATAAGGGGGAAGTCTTTTAGGACCGAGATGAGAAAACATTTCTTCACACAGAGAGTGGTGAGTCTGGAATTCTCTGCCACAGAAGGTAGTTGAGGCCAGTTCATTGGCTATATTTAAGAGGGAGTTAGATGTGGCCCTTTTTGCTAAAGGGATCAGAGGGTATGGAGAGAAGGCAGGTACAGGCTACTGAGCTGGATGATCAGCCATGATCATATTGAATGGCGTTGCAGGCTCGAAGGGCCGAATGGCCTACTCCTGCACCTATTTTCTATGTTTCTAAGAAAATAACTGCAGATGCTGGTACAAATCGAAGGTATTTATTCACAAAATGAGTGTAAAAGAGAAAAAAAACACAGAGGGCAGAATGTTACAGCTGCAGAGAAAGTGCAGGTTTTTAAAATGCATGGACCACAGTGAGGTAGATTGGAAGATCGAGAATTCATCCTTAGCACATGAGAGGTTTGTTCGAGTCTTATAATAGTGGGGAAGAGGCTGTTCCTGAATCTGGTGTTTGTGCTTTCAAGCTTTTGTATGTCTGACAGGAGGAGAGAATGACTGGGTATACGAGTGGTCCTTGATAGCACGATACGATGACTGGTCCTTGAGTGATTATCCTGAGACAGCGGGAGGTGTGGATAAAGGCAATGCTCCGTGATGGACTGGGCTTCATCCATCTCTGTGGTGTTGGCCGAGCAGTTGCTGATCCATGCTGTGATCCCTCCCCAGCATGTGTGGGTTGGTTCTCCAGGATAGACCTTGGCTGACACACAGCGGGCTCGGCCTAGTGAGCAGCAGATGGGAGCCCTGTGAGCTGTCAGCCACGACTCAGTGCAGCTCCGTCTGATTGTACAGAGCTGTACCCACTCCAGGGACACAAGTACCTCTGGGACAGCGCGCTAATGTTGCCCACCTCTCAGCACTGTAAATGATGCCTGTACCCACCGTTGCAGTAAAATTACACTGAATGTTCAAGGATAATGCCACTTGTTTTAACATCAGGCATGAGAGTTCATAAGGGAGAGGAGTAGAATTAGGCCATTCAGCCCATCAAGTCTACTCCGCCATTCAATCATGGCTGAACTATCTCTCCCTCCTAACCCCATTCTCCTGCCTTCTCCCCATAACCCTTGACACCCGCACTGATCAACAATCTGTCTATCTCTGCTTCGACAGAGGAATTATTTTCTGAATAATTAGATGTACGATTGACATTGCTGTACTGTGAGCTTATTTTGATGACCTGTGTAAAGGATTTGCTGTCTTGTCCTAGAGGGGACCACACGTCAGGAGATAGCTACATCACCGTGCTTCCAAAGGGAACAGAGGGTGTCGTCTTCAGCATTGATGGATCATTCGCAGCCAGTGTTTCCATCATGGGCAGTGACCCCAAAGTGCGAGCAGGGGCAGTCGATGTTGTACGGTAAGCACGAGCAACAGAACCGAGCGGTGTCAGGCTGGAGCTGGGGATCGCTCCTCCATCCACTCATGCTACACAGTGGCTCTGACCCTGCTCCCCGATTGCTGCCTGACCTGCTAGGTATTTCCAGCGTTCTTGGCTTTTATTTTGATTTCCAGTATTTTATTTTTTGTGTATCTTACCTTACATACTAACCTTTATGTAGAGATTGTCTCAGTGACCTTATTGATTGTTTGATCCAGGTAAAGTAATATATGCATGCACTAAGGAACATTAACACATGTACTGTGTGTCCAGGCTTTATCTCCAATTTGATGATGTTCCTAAGGAAGGTCTTTGGGAGTGTTTCCCACACATATGGCAGTAAATACTGTGCGTTATTGATCAATACTGTGTGTTATTGATCAATACTGTGCGTTATTGATCAATACTGTGCGTTATTGATCAATACTGTGCGTTATTGCTGATCAATACTTTGCATTATTGATCAATACTGTGCGTTATTGATCAATACTGTGCATTATTGATCAATATTGTGCGTTATTCGTCAATACTGTGCGTTATTGATGTGAGACCGCACCTGGAGTATTGTGTACAGTTTTGGTCTCCTAATCTGAGGAAAGACATTCTTGCCTTAGAGGGAGTACAGAGAAGGTTCACCAGATTGATCCCTGGGATGGCAGGACTTTCATATGAAGAAAGACTGGATAGACTCGGCTTGTACTCGCTGGAATTTAGAAGACTGAGGGGGGATCCTATAGAAACATATAAAATTCTTAAGGGGTTGGAGAGGCTAGATGCGGGAAGATTGTTCCCGATGTTGGGGAAGTCCAGAACCAGGGGTCACAGCTTAAGGATAAAGGGGAAGTCTTTTAGGACCGAGATGAGAAAACATTTCTTCACACAGAGTGGTGAGTCTGTGGAATTCTCTGCCACAGAAGGTAGTTGAGGCCAGTTCATTGGCTATATTTAAGAGGGAGTTAGATGTGGCCCTTGTGGCTAAAGAGATCAGGGGATATGGAGAGAAGGCAGGTACAGGCTACCGAGTTGGATGATCAGCCATGATCATATTGAATGGCGGTGCAGGCTCGAAGTGCCGAATGGCGTACTCTTGCACCTATTTTCTATGTTTCAATGCTGTGCGTTATTGATGTTCAATACTGTGCGTTATTGATGTTCAATACTGTGCGTTATTGATCAATGCTGTGCGTTATTGATGATCAATACTGTGCGTTATTGATGTTCAATACTGTGCGTTATTGATCAATATTGTGCGTTATTGATCAATACCGTGCATTGCTGATGATCAATACTGTGCGTTATTGATCAATACTGCGCGTTATTGATCAACACTGTGCATTGCTGATGATCAATACTGTGCGTTATTGATCAATACTGTGCGTTATTGATGTTCAATGCTGCCTGCTAGTGGATGTCTGCAGAGAGTTAATGGCCTGTTGTTCCCGCAGACACTGGCAGGATCTCGGCTACTTCATCGTCTATGTGACGGGCCGTCCCGACATGCAGAAGCAGAGAGTGGTGGCATGGCTGGCCCAGCACAACTTCCCCCACGGCATCGTGTCCTTCTGCGACGGGCTGGTTCACGACCCTCTCCGGCACAAGGCCAACTTCCTCCGCAGCCTGGTGCACGATGTAGGTATCTCAGCAGAGGCTGACGGGCAACGCCAGTGTAAACCTCCGGCTCTTTTGGGCAGAGCAATAACTAATTCACTTTACAGCACCTAACTCTACTCTGTATTAATTTGTTTCTATATTTCTAAACCCGGCAGGTGTCGATGAAAGTCCATGCAGCCTACGGCTCCACAAAGGATATCTCAGTGTACGCTTCCCTTGGCTTATCACCTTCACAAATCTTCATCGTGGGCCGTTCAACCAAGAAGTACCAACATCAGTGCCAGGTAGGGAGACTGGCACGTATATATGCCACACACACACATATATATATATATATACTGCATATGTATATATACCACACACACATATATATATATACTGCATATGTATATATACCACACACACATATATATACCACACATATATATATACCGCATATATATATACCGCATATGTATATATACCACACACACATATATATACCGCATATGTATATGTACCACACTATATATACCGCATATGTATATATACCACACACACACACATATATACCGCATATGTATATATACCACACACTATATATACCGCATATGTATATATACCACATATGTATACCACACACATATATACCGCATATGTATATATACCACACACATGCACGCATATATATACCACATATGTGTATATACCTCGCACACATATATACACACATATATATCACATATTTATACCACACACGCACATATGTATACCACACACACACATACCACATGTGTATATATACCAATCACACACATATGTATAATATATATAACATATATATACTGCATGTTTATCATATATACATATATATATATATATATATATATACACACACACACACACTGATGACCTCCTACAGCCAACGATGCATTCAATGACAGCAAGCCCAGCTGAAGTTTTGTAGTCATTGGTATTGATCTATTATTCTCACATGTACCGAGATACAGAATCAGCTTCATAGTTGGAAGCAGAGGCAGATGGTGGAAAAAATATGATAATAGAAGGTTGTTTTTCGGACTGGAGGTTTGTGACTAGTGGTGTGCCTCAGAGATCGGGGCTGGGACATTGCTGTTTGTGGTTTATAACAATAAGAATATAAAAGGCATGATTAGTAAGTTTGCAGATGACACTAAAATAGATGGTATTATGGACAGTGAAGATGGTTTTGAAGAATTACAGCGGACCTTGATCGGCTGTGCCCAGGAACGGTGAATGGAGATAAATTCAATTCTGAATTTCAAACCTTTCAAACCTATGTGTGAAGGTTTGTATTTTGGAAAGTCAAACCAGGACGGGACCTTCACAGTGAATGGTAGTCCTGGGCAATGGTGGAAGGAACTACAGATGCTGGTTTAAACTGAAGATAGATACAAAAAGCTGGAGTAATTCAGCGGGACAGGCAGGATCTCTGGAGAGAAGGAATGGGTGACCTTTCAGGTCGAGTCTCGACCCTTCTCTCCAGAGATGCTGCCTGTCCCACTGAGTTACTCCAGCTTTTTTGTGTCTATCCTGGGTAGTGTTGTAGGGCAGAAGGATCTAGAAATAAAATTACGTAGTTCCCTGAAGTGGCATCACAGGTAGAGTTGGGAAAATAATAATAATAATAATATTCATTTATTGTCATTGCAACGAGTACAACGAAATTAAAAAATAGCCAATCCTGACGGTGCGTACAAACATATATGCAATAAATGCAAAAACAAATAAATACATAAATACAATTAAATACAATTATGTTAAGTACAAAGATTTTTTAGTGTTGCCTAGTGCAAAGGTAGTGTTCAGTTCTCGTATGGCCCTGGGGTAAAAACTGTTCTTAAGTCTGTTTGTTCGGGATTTTATCGACCTGAAACGTCGACCAGAGGGCAGATGAACAAACAGACGGTGGCCGGGGTGGGATGGATCTTTTATTATTTTGCCTGCTCTACTGAGGCAGCGTAGGCTGAACAGGTGCTCCAGGGAGGGCAGTGAGCAGCCGATGATTTTCTGGGCCGTCGTGATGACCCTCTGAAGGGCCTTCCTGTCCTTTTCTGAGCAGCTGGCATACCATGTGGTTATACAGTATGCCAGCACACTCTCGATGGAGCAGCGATAGAAGGACAACATGAGCTTCTCCTGCAGGTTGGTTTTCCTGAGGATCCTCAGGAAGTGGAGTCTCTGCTGTGCCTTCTTTACTGTGGTGATGGTGTTGGTAGACCAGGTGAGATCCTCTGCGATGTGCGTACCCAGGAACCTGAAAGCTGGTACCCTTTCCACACAGACCCCATTGATGTAGAGTGGGTCGTAATCTCCACTGGTTTTCCTAAAGTCAATTATAAGTTCCTTTGTTTTGGAGGAGTTCAGGACCAGATTGTTCACTGAACACCATGCTGCCAGCCTTTGGATTTCATCCCTATAGGCTGTCTCATCTCCTTCTGAGATGAGTCCAACCACAGTCGTGTCATCCGCGAACTTGATGATGGTGTTGGTGGGATGGGTGGGGGCGCAGTCGTGAGTGTAGAGGGAGTAAAGGATGGGGCTCAACACACAGCCCTGTGGTGAGCCGGTGCTCAGTGTAATGGTGGAGGAGAGGTGAGGGCCTATTTTGACTGTCTGGGGGCGGTTGGTCAGAAAGTCCTTGATCCATTTGCAGATGGTTTGGGAAAATCCAAGGTCGGAAAGTTTGGTGACCAGTCTGCTCGGGATGACCGTGTTAAAGGCAGAGCTGAAGTCGAGGAAGAGCATCCTCACATAGCTCCCCTGGTGTTCAAGGTGGGTCAGTGCAGTGTGAAGAGCAGTGTCGATGGCATCCCCTGTAGACCTATTTGCTCTGTAGGCAAACTGGTGTGGGTCGAAGGTGGGTGGGAGGCTGGCTTTGATGTGCTGCAGGACCAGTCTCTCGAAGCACTTTGTGATGACCGGTGTGAGTGCTACCGGACGGTAGTCGTTAAGACTGCTGATGACAGACTTTTTCGGCAGTGGGATGATTATGGCGGACTTCAGGCAGGGAGGGATGGTGGATTTTAAAAGGGACAGGTTGAAGATTTTTGTGAAGACCTCAGATAATTGGTCTGCACATTCCCTCAGCACTCTGCCCGTCACACCATCGGGGCCTGCAGCTTTCCTGGGATTCACTGCTCTGAGCACGCGCTTAACATCATACTCCTGCACAGTGAAGGTGTTGCTGTCAGGTGCTGGAGAGGGTGTAATGTCTGCCACTGTAGCTTTCACCTCGAAACGAGCAAAGAAACAGTTAAGTTCCTCAGCCAGCGAGGCGTCGCCGTCGGCAGTCGTGCGGTTGCTGGTCTTGTAGTTGGTGATGTGCTGGATGCCTTGCCATACCCGCCGTGGGTCATTGTTGGAGAAGTGGTCTTCAATCTTCCTCTTGTAGGACGCTTTGGCATCCTTGATGCCTCTCTTCAGGTTGGTTCTAGCAGCACTGTATAGAGCTCTATCACTAGACCTGAAGGCGGTGTTACGGTCCTTGAGGAGAGACCTGACATCCTTTGTCATCCAGGGTTTTTGATTTGGGTACAACCGGATGCGTTTGTCGACGGTGACATTGTCAACACAGTTTTGGATGTAGCAAAGTACAGTTGATGTGTACTCCTCCAAGTCCTGATCCTCAAAAATATCCCAGTTGGTCCTTTCGAAGCAATCCTGCAGCTGCGAGGAAGCTCCTTCAGGCCATGTCTTAACAGTCTTTATGGTGACTGGAGCTTTCCTCCTGAGTGGGGTGTATGCTGGGGTTAGGAATATGGACAGGTGATCTGACTGCCCCAGGTGTGGTAGTGGTGCTGACCTGAACCCCTTCTTAATATTTGAGTAAACCTTGTCTAGTGTGTTTTTCCCCCTGGTAGCACATCTTATGTGTTGTTCAAGTTTCGGGAGAACTGACTTTAGGTCTGCATGGTTGAAGTCCCCGGCTATGATGTGGGCTGCTTCTGGATATGTGCTCTGTTGTGAGTTTATTGCACCGAGCAGGTAGCCTAAAGCTGTGCTAGCGTTAGCATTCGGTGGGATGTAGACTGCTGTTACTATAACCCCTGTAAATTCGCGAGGAAGGTAAAAAGGCCTGCATTTAACTGTTAGGGACTCCAGATCAGGAGAACAGTGGCTATCTATGATTTGGATGTTAGTGCACCAGTTGTTGTGCACATAAATGCATAACCCCCCCCCCCTTGCTCTTACCGGAGTCGATGTTTCTGTCCCAACGAAACGCTGTACGCCCGGCTAGCTCAATGGCTCCGTCTGGGATAAGTGGATGAAGCCATGTCTCTGTTACTAAGAGAATGCAACAGTCCTCCACGAGTTTGTTTGCTGATATCAGCAGTTTTAGTTCGTCCATTTTGTTGATGATGGATCTGGCGTTGGTGAGGAACATGCTGGGTAGCGGTGGTTTGTGTGGCTGTCTCTTTAGCTTGGCAAGTATACCGGACCGGCATCCTCGCTTTTGCTTCCTGTTTCTCCTCCGCCTGCGACGCCTGTTCTAGATTGTACTAGACATTGTGCTCAGTTTTAGCCACCCCACTAATGAAAGATGCCATTAAGCTGGAAAAGATGCAGTGAAGTTATATGAGGATGTTGCTTGGACTTGAGGGGCTGGCTAGAGGGAGAGGTTGGGCAGGCTAGGACTCTATTCCTCGGAGTGCAGGAGGCTGAGGGGTGATCTTATAGAGGTGTATAAATGATGAGGGGATAGGATGAGTGCAGTGTTTCCCACATTTGTAACCTGACCTGCTGAGTACTTCCAGCACTTTCTGCTTTGATCTGGTTTTATTTCTCATGGTATCTTTGCATTGTGCTGGATTTTCCTGTACTAGAGAAGCACTTCCAGCTTTACGGCACAAGGAGGTTGTGATGGGAAGTCCTGTGCCTTTGTGAAGTGCTTCATTTCCTCTGCCAGAGGTGAAATCTCTGGGCCTTGACTGCTAGGAACTTAGTCAGCAGCACGTCTTGTTGATACTTTGTGATGTTGTAGTTTTTGACAGATGGATATGCAGCACATTTATCACAGCTGGAGTATACGCAGCGATCCCGTCCTGCTAAGAGCAGTTCCAGAATAGTGCTGCGAAAGGGGAGCTTTGGTCTACCCTCGCAGCCTGACTTCCTGAGGAAAAGGAACCACCTGCTGCGCACCATCTCCAGCCAGCAAGCAGCGTCCACTTCCAACAAGCCCGAGCGGACATACAGCCAGTCTGAAGGTGAGCACGATCGAGACAAGGAACGTGGTCACCGGAGCATGAGTATCACTGCGAGCTGCTGGGGTCGCCCCGGCACTTCCAGACTGGAATCTGGTGTTTAATGAATGCACTGGTGGCATCGGCTGCAGAGCTGGGGGACAAAGCAGCAAACGGGAATGTGCTGGGATCGCAGCCTGCAGGTGAATGGTACCATGGTGCTAACAAAGAGTATCTGAAGACATGAACTTGTATTTTGTGTGAACTCTGAGCCTTAACAATTCAGTGTTGCATTGTGGAACACTAGCTCATTACACTTTGTTATAGAGAACTTTTAAAACCTGCTTCATTCTGCATCGTTTCTATTGGGAATTTGGCAAAAGTGGGTGTAAATACCCATGGCTTGAGTCCAAAGTCAGTGTGTTCTGTCACTGACCACAGATCTCAAAGTCTGCTTGGAATCCACCACCAAATTAGCTGTTCATTTTCATCTGGTTTGGCTTTAGTAACTCAATGCTGAAAATCCTTGTTTAACGCAATTAACTTTATTCACAGAGTAATCCTCTTGTGTGCAGACTGTAAGGATTGATCCAAAGCTGCTCGTTGAAGAATCTGAAATTGTAGCTTGGAATTGTAGCAATGAAAAGATAAAAGAAAGTTTAAAAAGAACTTAGTTCTTTGACTCCCTAGAAAGTAATTTAGGAGTAAGCCAAAGGAATGGACAGTGTCTGTTTTTGATGAATTATATAAAGGTAATTATAAATTTGAGGTGGTATCAAATGCAATAAATAAGAGTTCAAGTTGATATTTCAGTGATGGTCAACTTTTATACATCACATTCAGTGAGGCAAGAATGAGGAAAAGGGCAGAGAAAACAAATAGTGGCTTTAAAGTGTACCGAGTTGGATCAGTGCCCACTGTCTCAGGGCCAACAAGCAGGTACACAGAAAGAACTTGCTGTTGAACAAAGATGCTAAACTGCCAATACTTAAGTAGCTTTGTTTTACAGCTCCCTTCTCCTTAAATGAGATTTTTGTACCATGTTGGAAGTATATTTTACTTCTTGCCCCGAAGTGTTTTGGTTTTATTACAGAACTGCCCAGAACTATATTTGCATGTGTAAATGTTTCTCTTTGTACGGAGCCAGTGGGCTGGAGTGCAGGTAACGACAGGCGGCACATGGCAGTTCACCTGCTTCCATCGGTGCAACGACTCTGAATGTTCACCATTAGTTAATGAGTGCCAGTGCAATCTAGTTTATGAACATCCTGTTTGTAATTTGGGCGGGCAGGCGAACTTTGGAAAAGGGCAAAAATCACCCCAGAATGAAATGACATGACTCGGAGTCAGGCAACTTTAGGAGAGAAAGGAACTGCTGAATAAACAAAAATGCATCCTGTTCCTCAGTGCCAGGTGTGAGTCATGGCACCAGGTTAGAAAGAGAAAATCACCGGTCACTGAATATTTTCTTATTATCTAGTCTGATCCCAGTTCCTTTTGTTGTGAAGCTTGCTTCCTCCTTTCATTAGTGCCCTTGGTCCTGCTCTCAACCTGGGCTGCCTTTGCTCATTGTAAATGCCGTCAGGATACCATACGTTATGGGGGAGAGCACTAAGCCCATTCCCAACAGTCTTGCAGTACTCCAGCATAGTGCTGTTCCCACTTACTATAACAGCACATGATCCGTCTTCATCTAATACTTATTGAACCAAAATTCTGGTGAAGCTGGAAAACAGAGCACATTGGAGCGAATTAGCAGGTCAGTGACCAGAGAGAGAGAGAAGCTGTGCGTTTAGTGTTTCTGAATTTATTTAAAAATGTTATCTGTTGTGCTGTATTACACTGAAAGACATGCCTGCTTATTTGGTTAATATTAAGCACAGGTTCGCAAGATAGTTCAATCTAAATGACTAAATTAGGAGAAAATAGCAAGTGAAGTTTCTACTCTTTCAAATGGCAAACTCAACATCTAAGAAAGTGGAAATAACACATGTGCTCTGCAGAAGAAAGTTGATATTGTATAATATTGTGTGTAGATAATGTAAAGCAAATACATGTAAATGCAGATCTAAATAAGGGGAGATATTTATTTGTGTAGATAAACTGCAGAAGATGGCAAATCCTTCAAATTTATTAATATTTAAAATATAGAGTTTTGCTTTGAATGGTATATAAGATTATTTTATGGACCAATAATAATTTAGCTGTTCATTGCATAAGTGCAATATACAACCACTATTCATAATCATGGTAATCATGGCATTGACAATCAATGTAGTGGTGTACTGGGATGGATGTGACGTTCTGGTGAGCCGAGCCTAAAGCTGCATCTTCTTCCCTAGCGGAGGGATGGTGAAATGACAGTTCCACTCATTGGGGAAGCCTGGATTGACTGTGTGATGCCAATGTCACTTGTGCCCAACACAGCCTCTTAACCAGCGAGGACTAGGATTACGAAGCTGCCAGAAGTGATGTGTGGTCACAGTGCCAGTGGTCTGACACCTGCACTGTTGTACGGGCAGGTGGGTAAGGCCAGGACACTGTTGACCACCTGGTCTACACACAGCCCTGGCACAAACAGGTAATCATTGCTCATTCTCAATCTCACTACCAATATAGCTAACCTTTGTACAAGATTCTCTGAATTAATTCCAAATCGTTAAACTTTACCCCTTGCTATTTTATTTAAAGACCCTGTTGTTAATGCCAAAGGTGATTCAGTATTTGCTGGAAAACTGGAGATAACCATGCAGCATTTAACACAGACTTTACCTCAGCTGGTTTTCATACACTAAAGAAGCAGAATGTGGTCAGCACAGCACTGCTGCAGAATGCAGGAGATGATAGTTTTGCCCGTTAGCTCCTGAATGACAATGACATCCCAATCCCAAGCAGTTGACACTGTTGCAAGCTTCTAGTCCTTCCAACTCACCAAAGGGTCACCGGTAAACACAGCCACACCTTCACACTGGAGCACCTGGTTGTCTTGGGTTGAGGCAAGACTACTTGCTGCATTTAAGTATTACCTGCTGAATCCTTCCATTCTTTTCTGTGCAAATTGCACAGATAAATTGATAACTTTGACAGTAATTTTTTTATTCAGAAGTGTTTGTTATATTTTATTTATAGAAATGTTACATATGGAATTATTAAATATTGCAAATGCCAAATGTGTACAATTTGCTAGACTTGTTAAATGATGCACACCTCAAATGAATTCAATACTGTATTAGATTTACTATACTGCCCCAGGTCTCCCTTAGTTTTAGTTCAGACCGTGTAGAGGTGTGAGACCTGTTCATTGTATGTAACACTCCACAGTCGTAGACTGCTGCCGCTCGCTGCCTGTTGTTGTACATTGTTATTGTGCCTAGTCTGCTTTGTGCATAATTGTACGTTATATGGATTAAACAAAAATGGGACATCATTACTTTCCTCTGTAGCTTATTCATTCCTTTACTCCTGGTGCAAATTAAAATGACCAATCTGTTCTCAACCTTCTCTGTAAAGGTCAATGTGGATAATCGGAGTTTCGCCAGCAATGCCTTGAACAGCTCGTCAGGAAATGGAGGACCAGCCTTTCACTTTCCCTTCACTGGTTCTCCAGTCACTGAGTCTGTTCTCTTTGTCAACACTGATGGAAAGTATTCATCGAAGCCCTCTCCTCTTCTTCTGGCTGCATGAACAGACTGCCCCAGTTTCCCCAAAAAGGGTTTTAACCTTGCTAATTCCTTTAATGTACTGCCAGTGTTTTCAACCCCTTTCCCTTGTTCTTTGTTCAACCCCCTATCCTGTCACAGCCAGGGTCTCTCCTCTCCGCCTTTACTCTTACAAGACTATGTTGGCCCCGTGTCTGCAGGTGTAAACTTGCTGCCGTAGCTGTTATTGTGTTAATGTAACATCTTACTCCTGGTCCATCCCCATCCTTTTCCTTGGTCACTTTGGAATATCCAGTTATAGTCACTAACTCCAGCGTTCTTTGCCGCTGCCCATCTCCACCACGATGGGCACTCGTGCTGGAACAGCACGTACAAACATCACCTCTCCCTCTCTCACTGCTGAGCTATCAGCCGACAGCCCGGGTGGTCGAGGGAACAGCGTCACTGGCCAGGATGGTCCGCAATCAATGCTACCATGGCTCTCGCTCTGAATAAAACCAACATGCAGAGTGTGCGAGCATAAAGTCAAGCATCTTACCGACAGCAGTGTCGCTGTGCCTGAGAGGACATCCTGGAACAACGGCATGGAGATTTGCCTCAGCCTGGCGTCACAGGGAAATCTCCATTGTCCTCTAAACCATTGAATATAATGACCTTGGATTACAGTCACGTTAACTTTCAGTGACTGATTCCAGCATCGCCCAGAGGCCGCAACACAAACTACAAAACGGCAACTGCTGTACAATTTATTGCAAACTAACAAAGCGCCAGTCTCAAATAACATTCCAACACTCCGCACATGTTGATTTGAAACCTCCAATAATGCCAGGGGATTTCATCTCCTGTCACCTTTGTGCAGGCCCATTCTCACCTGGAACGTGAATCCATCGCCCCGCGACACGTGCTGAAAAACAACGAGATAGTGTGAGCCTCGTATCAGACCCTCACACCTTCACACCAGCAGAGGTCATCTAACACTCACCTTCACACCAGCAGAGGCCGTCTAACACTCACACCTTCACACCAGCAGAGGCCGTCTAACACTCACACCAGCAGAGGCCGTCTAACACTCACACCAGCAGAGGGTGAAGGTTAAGGTTGCACCTTAATTGGAAGGGACCGATATTCTGGCAGGCAGGTTTGCTAGTGCTACACGGGTGGGGGAGTGGAGTTAACAATGTGGACGCGTATGCATGCAGTTAACGGGAGAGTGGAGGAAAGGTCAGGTTTAAACTAACAGGACAGGGGGATGGGACCCAATGCAAGGAGACAGAGGGCCATAAAAAAAGAGAACAGAAGCAAAAGGTAGAAAAACTAACCTGAAAGCTTTGTACTTAATACGAGTATTCGTAATAAGGTGGATTCATTGAATGTGCAGTTAAGACTGACTGCTCACTGTAGCCTCACCTCTCCCCCCACCCCACCCTACCCTTTGCAATTGCACCAAAAGGCAGCATCAATAGGTCTCTCTGTACAACACCCAGCACTCCTGCCTCCAACCTGAACCCGCAGCTCCCTGCGTCATTCAGGCAACTGTCAGCACCTCCCGACCAAACACAAACTCAGCTCAATAGGAAAGTCTGCATGCTCCCTCGACTAACAGGCTGCTTCTATCAGCGAAGGTAACTGGGAGAGACAACGCAACAGGTTGGGAAGAGTTAAAGGCACAGCAGGCACGGAGCAGAGTGGGCTCCTGCCTGCCTGTCTGAGTTATGGACTCTGCCCGTGCTTCAGGATAACAGCACTGTGACCTCTAAAAGATGAGGTTTACAGAGTTTTTGTGGAATCAAACCATGCAATCAGCCCACTCCAGCCTCGGGCACTTGTGGTCATGTTGGTCCCAGAGTCGGGGCTGGGGGAGATTCGATGTGGATGTTCCGCACACAGCTCTGGCCATGCTAACTGGACACTGAACCTGCAGTACGAGACACTGAACGTGACAAACCTCTCACCACACCACAAATGAAGCAGCTTATTTTACCTTATTTATTTCTTTGTGTCTGTCTTTGGTCACAATTTCTTCCAGAATTTCACCGTCACCTTTAATGAGCCTGCAACAATCATAATATTTACAAAACGGTTATCATCTTTTCTCATTTTTAATCTTTATTTATTCAAAAGTACAGAATCAGAATTAGTGTCACAAGTGTTGAGCTATCAGAGGGAGCTGGCTCTGTGCATGCAGTAGCTGTAACGTAGGAGTGTGCGAGTCTGCATGTCCCCGACTCATGCCAACATCCCACTGGCTCACGCCAATGTGGAGCAAACAAGCACCAGGGAACCTGCCCCGCTGGTCTGTGGTCTTAACCCAGGGGAACACGCGCTCCCTGGAACTTGGTGCGATGCCAATGCTGCCGTTCCCACCGCTCCGACCGCATGTCAGGCTCACCGCCCAGTCCCAATGGGAGTCTCTGTCCTGGGGGGGGGTGACCTGTCCACATCACAGGGGCGGGAGCCTGGAAGGACCAGGATCAGCCCAGTCTCCGCGCGTCACACTCCCCACTGGGGCAAGGGCATGGACTGCACACCCACCCTGGCCCTGGCCCACTACACCACAGCTCTTTGGAAACTACTTCACCTGCCACGGAGTGAGAGGGAGGGAGGAATCACAAACTGCTTTGTGTTTCCCAGACGGCCCCATCTCTCTCACAGAGGCACACCACCACCAAGTGGCTGCAGCAGCCGAGTTCAGGGGGATTTCAGAACCAAACCCTAGCTTTGTTAGTTCTTGTCCCGGTGAAATCCCACCCCATGTGTCTCATCCTCATCATGGTTTCTCATCTTCAAAGAAAAAAGGGCCTTGGAATCAGTGAATGTACAATTAATCTGAAATTTCCCACACAATTCTCTTCAGCTAAAGATATTTTTAAATGAAGCTACAGCAGAGAAGCTTGGTAAACTATGAGCCAATGCCCTGTAATGTCCTCTGCCTGCTGTTTGTCACAGTAATCGACACGTGAGAGAGATGATTCAAAGTTGCAGAGGTCAGTAGAGTGAATGACATTCCTGCCCGTGGGAGGTTTCTGGAGTGGAGGCAGAGTGCCCAGCGTGCCCCCTCCCTGCTGGGGTGATCTGCCCAGAACGCCCCATCAGCACGAGGCCTCGAGGGAAGGACGGATTTAACATTCATCCAAAGGCCAACAGTCCAGCCCCTCCCAGCAGGAGCTGGGACATTATCACCTGCGTGGGGCAACACTCCGAGAGTGGAAAACAAGCTTTGCCCCAGACAGCAGCCATGTCCTTCATCAAAGACAAGGGCGTGAGGGTACGTGTGGTGAGGGCAGGCGGTGAGGGCGGGCGCGGTGAGGGCAGGCAGTGAGGGCAGGCGCGGTGAGGCGAGGGCGGGCACGGTGAGGGCAGGCGCGGTGAGGACAGGCCGTGAGGGCGGGCGCATTGAGGGCGGGCGCGGTGAGGACAGGCGGTGAGGGGCGGGCGCGGTGAGGACAGGCGGTGAGGGCACATGTGGTGAGAGCATGCGCGGTGAGGGCAGGCGGTGAGGGCGGGCGCAGTGAGGGCAGGCGCGGTGAGGCGAGGGCGGGCGCGGCGAGGGGCGGGCACGGTGAGGGCAGGCGGTGAGGGCACATGTGGTGAGAGCATGCGCGTTGAAGGCAGGCGGTGAGGGCGGGCGCGGTGAGGCGAGGGCAGGCGCGGCGAGGGGCGGGCACGGTGAGGGCAGGCGGTGAGCGCGGGCGCGGTGAGGACAGGCGGGGCGAGGGCAGGCGCGGTCAATGCAAGCGCGGTGAGGGCACGCGCGATCAATGCATGCGCGGCAAGGGTAGGCGGTGAGGGCAGGCGGTGAGGGTGGGCGCGGCGAGGGGGGGGAACGGCGAGGGGGGGGGCGTTACCTCTCTCTGCCCGACTCTGGATCCACGACTCGGCGAATGATGCTCTGCCTGGCGTCCCACTCCTCCTTGGTCATGGGCCGCATGGCCTGGATCCGGGCCGTCTGCTCATCTGTGGCAACAGAACCAGTGCGTGGGTCGGAGTCAACGTGCCTCAAGAACGGTGCAGCGGAGGAGCCAGTGCGGCGTGGGGGGGGTGCAGTGGAGGGGGGAGGGGTGGGGTGCAGTGGAGGGGGGAGGCGGAGGGGTGGGGTGCAGTGGAGGGGGGAGGCGGAGGGGCCAGTGCGGTGGAGGGGCCGGTGTGGGGGGGAGCAAGGCTCCACCAACGAGGGTGCGTGGGGAGAGGGAGAAACAAAAGGCTGCTGGGGGAGGAACGCAGACCCCCCGAGTCGCCCAGTTTGTGGACCGTACCATGGGGGGGCGGAGCTGGGCAAGTGAAGGGTGTCGGTGGGGGGCGGGAGCAGCGCAGAGGGACGGGGTGGGGGCACATTCCCCGGGTCCACTACCAACTATGCCCCAGCGAGGGTTGGGAAGGGGGAGAGGGGGGACGTGAGGCCGGGCGTGGACGGGGGGAACGGCGGGATGGGGGGGGACAGGGGGGCTGGGGATGGGTGAGTGGGGGGGATGGGGGACGGTCCATTGGCAGCTTTGCCCAGCGGGGTGGGGGGTTACCTGTGCCCGATTGTTCCGGCTGCTCCCTCAGCTGCTCCGGGGGTCCGGCCACCCCCCCACTCAGGGTCACTGGCTCCGAGCCCCCCTCGCTCTCCACCTTCACCTTCCTCCGCTTCTTCTCCTTCTTGGATTTCTTCTTCCTCCTCCTCTCCTTCTCCTTCCTCCTCTTTGTGGAGCGGCTGCGTTTCTTGTGCCTGCACCCGTCCTCAGCCGACTGGCTGTGCCTCCGCCTCACCCCGTGACCCCGGTCCGGAGCTGCTGGCTCCCGGCTGCCCGCCGCTCGGCCCTGCCGTGACCCCTCACCTGTCCCGTCTATTGGTGACCGACTGCGGCCCATGGCCGATCATTCCCAGCAATCAGCGGCAGCTGCAATACAGCGGCACCCGGTCAGAGGCGAGGGGGTGGTGAGGGGCATGGGTGGGCGAGGGGGCACCGGGTTAGGGGGGCGGCGACAGGCCAGGGGTGAGGGAAGCGGCGGGGTTTTGGCAGCTGAGCTATTTGGTTCATCATGGGGCGAGGCGAAGGAGCGCTGGGGGGAGGGGTCGCTGCGGGGCGAGGAGGGTCACAGAGGGGCCAGCGGGCACCGTGGGGCCGGGCGAGGGGTTAGGTCGGTGTGGGGGATAGAGGGAGGATCGCTTATGACCAATGTCGCCCACCTCACCATGGAACACAAAGCGCTGGAGGAACTCAGTGGGTCAGGCAGCATCTGTGGAGGGAATAGACAGGGGACGTTTCAGACCAGGCCGACTTCAGACTGACGCATTGGGAGGGAGAATACTGCAAAAGAGAGGTGGGAGCAGGACTAAGGTAGGGGGAGTGATAGGTGGACATAGGTGAGGGGGTGATTCGCTGATGGGTGAAGGAAGTGATAAAAGACAGTAGGTGAAAAGGAGTCAAAAAGGTGTCGGGCAAGGAGAGTGAAGCCTGAGGGTGGGGAGAGGTGGAGGGGGGTGGGGATAGGTGGAGGGGGGTGGGGATAGGTGGAGGGGGTGGGGATAGGTGGAGGGGGTGTGGGGATAGGTGGAGGGGGTGGGTAGGTGGAGGGGGGTGGGGAGAGGTGGAGGGGGGTGGGTAGGTGGAGGGGGTGGGGATAGGTGGAGGGGGGTGGGGAGAGGTGGAGGGGGGTGGGGATAGGTGGAGGGGGTGGGGATAGGTGGAGGGGGTGGGGACAGTGGGGGAAATGGGTGTGCATCGGGTGGGGCACAGGAATGAGGGGCGGGTATTCCCAAAAGTTGGACGTACATACCACTGGGGAGTAAGCTGCCCAAGCAGAATATGAGGTGCTGTTCCTCCAGTTTGTGTAGGGCCTCCCTCTGACAGTGGAGGAGGCCCAGGACAGAAAGGTCAGTGTGGGAATTGGAATGGGGACTTAAAATGGTTTGAAACCAGGAAATCCAGCAGGCCTTGGCAGACAGAGCATAAGTGTTCAGCGAAATGGTCACAGGGTGTATGCTTGGTCTTTCTGATGTATAGGAGGCCACACCGGGAATGCAGTAGAGGGGGTTAGTGGAGGTCTCGTGAACCTCTGCCTCACCTGGAAGGACTGCTGGGGTCCCTGGACAGAGTCGAGGGGGAAGGTCTAGGGACAGGTGATGCATCTCCTGCAGTCGCAGGGGAAGATACCTGGGGAGGGGGTGGATTGGCTGGGAAGGGATGAGTTAACCAGGGAGTTGCGGAGGGAGCGGTCTGTGGGGAAGGGGTGGGGATGGGAAGATGTGACTGGTGGTGAGGGAAATGTCGGCCGATCCTTCTGTCCTGAGCCGCCTCCAATGCCAGCGTGAGGCCGCACGCATACTGGAGCTCCTCAGATTCGGTTTGGGCGGCTGACAACCCAGCGGTATGAACACCGAATTCTCTCATTTTAGATAACCTCCGACAACCTCCTCCTGTATCCCTGGACCCACTCGCGTGTCTGCCTCCTCCCCATCCCCGCACACCCTGGTTTTACACGACTCCTCCTATCGTCACACCCTGTCTCCATTTCACCTTCAACCTTTGTCACTCACTCCACCCATCTGCCCATCACACCCTCCCTCCAACCTGTATCCAGCCATCACCTGTATCCACCCATTGCCTGCATCCACACATCACCTGTATCCACCCATCGCCTGCATCCACCCATCACTAAGGAAGACATAAATAATCTGTCGGAAATAGCAGGGGACCGGGGGTCAAATGAGATGGAGGAACTGAGTGAAATCCAGGTTAGTCGGGAAGTGGTGTTAGGTAAATTGAATGGATTAAAGGCCGATAAATCCCCAGGGCCAGATAGGCTGCATCCCAGATAGGCTGCATCCCAGAGTGCTTAAGGAGGTAGCCCCAGAAATAGTGGATGCATTTGTGATAATTTTTCAAAACTCTTTAGATTCTGGAGTAGTTCCTGAGGATTGGAGGGTAGCTAATGTAACCCCACTTTTCAAAAAGGGAAGGAGAGAGAAAACGGGGAATTACAGACCAGTTAGCCTAACATCGGTAGTGGGGAAAATGCTAGTCAGTTATTAAAGATGGGATAGCAGCACATTTGGAAAGTGGTGAAATCATTGGACAAAGTCAGCATGGATTTACAAAAGGTAAATCATGTCTGACGAATCTTATAGAATTTTTCGAGGATGTAACTAGTAGAGTGGATAAGGGAGAACCAGTGGATGTGTTATATCTGGACTTCCAGAAGGCTTTCGACAAGGTCCCACATAAGAGATTAGTATGCAAACTTAAAGCACACGGTATTGTGGGTTCAGTATTGATGTGGTAGAGAACTGGCTGGCAGACAGGAAGCAAAGAGTAGGAATAAATGGGTCCTTTTCAGAATGGCAGGCAGTGACTAGTGGGGTACCGCAAGGCTCAGTGCTGGGACCCCAGCTATTTACAATATATATTAATGATTTGGACGAGGGAATTGAATGCAACATCTCCAGGTTTGCGGATGACATGAAGCTGGGGGGCAGTGTTAGCTGTGAGGAGGATGCTAGGAGGCTGCAACGTGACTTGGATAGGTTAGGCGAGTGGCCAAATGCAGTATAATGTGGATAAATGCGAGGTTATCCACTTTGGTGGCAAGAACAGGAAAGCAGACTATTATCTGAATGGTGGCCGATTAGGAAAAGGGGAGATGCAACGAGACCTAGGTGTCGTGGTACACCAGTCATTGAAAGTAGGCATGCAGGTGCAGCAGGCAGTGAAGAAAGCCAATGGTATGTTGGCATTCATAGCAAAAGGATTTGAGTATAGGAGCAGGGAGGTTCTGCTGCAGTTGTACAGGGCATTGGTGAGACCACACCTGGAGTATTGTGTGCAGTTTTGGTCTCCTAATCTGAGGAAAGACATTCTTGCCATAGAGGGAGTACAGAGAAGCTTCACCAGATTGATCCCTGGGATGGCAGGACTTTCATATGAAGAAAGCCTGGATAGACTCGGCTTGTACTCGCTGGAATTTAGAAGACTGAGGGGGGATCTTATAGAAACTTACAAAATTCTTAAGGGGTTGGAGAGGCTAGATGCAGGAAGATTGTTCCCGAAGTTGGGGGAGTCCAGAACAAGGGGTCACAGTTTAAGGATAAGGGGGAAGTCTTTTAGGACCGAGATGAGAAAGTTTTTTTTCACACAGAGAGTGGTGAATCTGTGGAATTCTCTGCCACAGAAGGTAGTTGAGGCCAGTTCATTGGCTATATTTAAGAGGGAGTTAGATGTGGCCCTTGTGGCTAAAGGGGATCAGGGGTATGGAGAGAAGGCAGGTACGGGATACTGAGTTGGATGATCAGCCATGATCATATTGAATGGCGGTGCAGGCTCGAAGGGCCGAATGGCCTACTCCTGCACCTATTTCTATGTTTCTGTTTCTATCACCTGTATCCTCCCATTGTGGAGCGGGTCCCCGTCCACCCCTCAGTCACCACCCGTTTCTTTCCACCCGTCGCCCTGTTTTTGTCTCCCTCTGCTCCCCTCCATCTCTCTCCCCCCCCCTCCCCTCCCTCTCTCCCTCCCTTCCCCCCTTCTATCCCTCCCTTCCCCCCTTCTCTCTCTCCTCCCCTTCCTCTCCCTCCCCCCTTCTCTCTCTCCCTCCCCCCTCCCTCCCTCCCCCCCTTCTCTCTCTCCTCCCCTTCTCTCCCTCCCCCTCCATCTCTCTCCCTCCCCCCTCCCCTCCCTCTCTCTCTCCCTCCTTCTCTCCCTCCCTCCCCCCTTCTCTCCCTCCCTCCCCCTTCTCTCTCCCTTCCCTCCTTCTCTCCCTCCCTTCCCCCTTCTCTCCCTCCCTCCCTCGCTTCCCCCCTTCTCTCCCTCCCTCCCCCCTTCTCTCCCTCCCCTCCCCCCTTCTCTCCCTCCCTTCCCCCCTTCTCTCCCTCCCTCCCACCCTTCCCCCTTCTCTCCCTCCCTCCCTCCCCCCTGTCTCTCCCTCCCTCCCCCCTTCTCTCTCTCCCTTCCCCCCTTCACTCCCTCCCTCCCCCCCATCTCCCTCCCTCCCTCCCTTCCCCCTTCTCTCCCCCCTCCCACCCCCCCCCTTCACTCTCTCCCTTCCCCCCTCTCTCTCTCCCTTCCCCCCTTCTCTCCCTCCCTCCCCCCCTTCTCTCTCTCTCTCCCCCCCTTCTCTCTCTCCCTCCCCCCCTTCTCTCCTCCCTCCCCCCCTCACTCCCTCCCTCCCCATCCCCCCTTCTCTCCTCCCTCCCTCCCTCCCTTCCCCCCTTCTCTCCCTCCCTTCCCCCCTTCTCTCCCTCCCCCCTTCTCTCCCTCCCCCCCTTCTCTCCCTCCCCCTTCTCTCCCTCCCTCCCTCCCTTCCCCCCTTCTCTCACCTCCCTCCCCCCCTTCTCTCTCTCCTTCCCCCTTCTCTCTCTCCCTCCCCCCCCTTCTCTCCCTCCCCTCCCCCCTTCTCTCCCTCCCTCCCCCCCTTCTCTCTCTCCCTTCCCCCCTTCTCTCCCTCCTCCCCCCTTCTCTCCCTCCCTCCCCCCTTCTCTCTCTCCTTCCCCCCTTCTCTCCCTCCCCTCCCCCCTTCTCTCCCTCCTTCCCCCCTATCTCTCCCTCCCCCCCTTCTCTCCCTCCCTCCCTCCCTCCCCCCCTTCTCTCTCACCCTTCCCCCCTTCTCTCTCCTCCCTTCCCCCCTTCTCTCTCTCCCTTCCCCCCTTCTCTCCCTCCCTCCCCCCTTCTCTCCCTCCTCCCCCCTTCTCTCTCTCCCTTCCCCCTTCTCTCCTCCCTCCCCCCTTTCTCTCCCCTCCCCCCCTTCTCTCTCTCCCTTCCCCCCTTCTCTCTCTCCCTTCCCCCCTTCTCTCTCTCCCTCCCCCCCTTCTCTCCCTCCCTCCCCCCCTTCTCTCTCTCCCTCCCCCCCTTCTCTCCCTCCTCCCCCCCTTCTCTCTCTCCCTTCCCCCCTTCTCTCCCTCCCTCCCCCCTTCTCTCCCTCCCTCCCCCCTTTCTCTCCCTTCCCCCCTTCTCTCTCTCCCTTCCCCCCTTCTCTCCTCCCTCCCCCCTTTCTCTCCTTCCCCCCTTCTCTCTCTCCCTTCCCCCCTTCTCTCTCTCCCTTCCCCCCTTCTCTCTCTCCCTCCCCCTTCTCTCCCTCCCTCCCTCCTCCCCCCCTTCTCTCTCTCCCTTCCCCCCTTCTCTCTCTCCCCTTCCCCCCTTCTCTCTCTCCCTCCCCCCCTTCTCTCCCTCCCTCCCTCCCTCCCCCCCTTCTCTCTCTCCCTTCCCCCCCTTCTCTCCCTCCCTCCCCCCCTTCTCTCTCTCCCTTCCCCCCTTCTCTCCCTCCCTCCCCCTTTCTCTCCTCTCTCCCACGTTCTCATCACCTCCCGCCGGCGCCCATCTTCGCTCCTCGGGCTCTCTGCAGCCACTTCCGGCGGGTGTGGGCGCCAGGTGACTCGGTCCGGCCGGAAACGCAGCCGCGGAAGGAAAAGTTCCGCCCCGACCCGAGAACCCACCGCGGAGCCTCTGCCCCACCTGTGCCCCACCTGTGCCTCTGCCCCACCTGTGCCCCACCTGTGCCTCTGCCCCACCTGTGCCTCTGCCCCACCTGTGCCCCTGCCACACCTCTACCCCACCTCTGCCTCTGCCACACCTCTACCCCACCTCTGCCTCTGCCACACCTCTACCCCACCTCTGCCTCTGCCACACCTCTACCCCACCTCTGCCTCTACCCCACCTCTGCCTCTGCCCCACCTGTGCCCTGCCCCACCTCTGCCCCACCTGTGCCCCTGCCCCACCTCTGCCTCTGCCCCCACCTGCCTCTGCCTCTGCCCCACCTGCCTCTGCCCCACTCTGCCCCTGCCCCACCTGTGCCCCTGCCCCACCTCTGCCTCTGCCCCTGCCACACCTCTGCCTCTGCCCCACCTGCCTCTGCCCCACCTCTGCCCCTGCCCCACCTGCCCCTGGCCCCACCTCTGCCCCTGCCCCAACCTGCCTCTGCCCACCTCTGCCCTGCCCCACCTCTGCCCCTGCCCCACCTGTGCCCCTGCCCCACCTCTGCCTCTGCCCCTGCCACGACCTCTGCCTCTGCCCCACCTCGCCTCTGCCCTACCTGCCTCTGCCCCACCTCTGCCCCACCTCTGCCCCTGCCCCACCTGCCTCTGCCCCACCTCTGCCCCTGCCCCACCTCTGCCCCTGCCCCACCTCTGGCCTCTGCCCCACCCTCTGCCCCTGCCCCACCTCTGCCCCTGCCCCACCTCTGCCCTGCCCCACCTCTGCCCCTGCCCCACCTCTGCCTTCTGCCCCACCTTTGCCCTGCCCCACCTCTGCCCCTGCCCCACCTCTGCCCTGCTCTGCCCACACCTCTGCCCCTGCCCCACCTCTGCCCCTGCCGCAACTCGGCTCCGCGTCTCCAC